>NW_027223075.1:0-206000 GCF_043380555.1 Nothobranchius furzeri
GAGAAGCCCAAGCAAGACGCGCCCCGAGGAGCGTCTTGACACATGTCACCACTGGGTCTGACTGAGCGCCTCCAGGAGAGAGGCCCAAGCAAGACGCGCCCCGAGGAGTGTCTTGCCACATGTCACCACTGGGTCTGACTGAGCGCCTCCAGGAGAGAGGCCCAAGCAAGACGCGCCCCGAGGAGCACCTTGCCACATGTCACCACTGGGTCTGACTGAGCGCCTCCAGGAGAGAGGCCCAAGCAAGACGCACCCCGAGGAGCGTGTTGCCACATGTCACCACTGGGTCTGACTGAGCGCCTCCAGGAGAGAGGCCCAAGCAAGACACGCCCAGAGGAGCGTCATGCCACATGTCACTACTCAGTCTGACTGAGCGCCTCCAGGAGAGAGGCCCAAGCAACACGCGCCCCGAGGAGCGTCTTGCCACGTGTCAACACTGGGTCTGATTGAGGGCCTCCAGGAGAGAGGCCCAAGCAAGGTGCGCCCCGAGGAGCGTGTTGCCACATGTCAACAAGGGGTCTGACAGAGGGCCTCCAGGAGAGAGGCCCAAGCAATACGCGCCCCGAGGAGCGTGTTGCCACATGTCACCACTGGGTCTCACTGAGCGCCTCCAGGAGAGAGGCCCAAGCAAGACGCGCCCCGAGGAGCATCTTGCCACATGTCAACACTTGGTCTGACTGAGCGCCTCCAGGAGATAGGCCCAAGCAAGACGCGCCCCGAGGAGCGTCTTGCCAAGTGTCAACACTGGGTCTGATTGAGGGCCTCTAGGAGAGAGGCCCAAGCAAGACGCGCCCCGAGGAGCGTCTTGCCACATGTCAACAATGGGTCTGACAGAGGGCCTCCAGGAAAGAGGCCCAAGCAATACGCGCCCCGAGGAGCGTGTTGCCACATGTCACCACTGGGTCTGACTGAGCGCCTCCAGGAGAGAGGCCCAAGCAAGACGCGCCCCGAGGAGCGTCTTGCCACATGTCAACACTTGGTCTGACTGAGCGCCTCCAGGAGATAGGCCCAAGCAAGACGCGCCCCGAGGAGCGTCTTGCCACGTGTCAACACTGTGTCTGACTGAGCGTCTCCAGGAGAGAGGCCCAAGCAAGACGCGCCCCGAGGAGCGTCTTGCCACGTGTCACCACTGGGTCTGACTGAGTGCCTCCAGGAGAGAGGCCCAAGCAAGACGCGCCCCGAGGAGCATCTTGCCTTATGTCAGCATTCGGTCTGACTGAGCGCCTCCAGGAGAGAGGCCCAAGCAAGACGCGCCCCGAGGAGCGTCTTGCCACATGTAAACAATGGGTCTGACAGAGGGCCTCAAGGAGAGAGGCCCAAGCAAGACGCTCCTCGGGCCGCGTCTTGTCACATGTCAACACTGGGTCTGACTAAGCGCCTCCAGGAGAGAAGCCCCAGCAAGACGCGCCCCGAGGAGCGTCTTGCCACATGTCAGCACTCGGTCTGACTGAGCGCCTCCAGGAAAGAGGCCCAAGCAAGATGCGCCCCGAGGAGCGTCTTGCCACGTGTCACCACTGGGTCTGACTGAGTGCCTCCAGGAGAGAGGCCCAAGCAAGACGCGCCCCGAGGAGCATCTTGCCTTATGTCAGCACTCGGTCTGACTGAGCGCCTCCAGGAGAGAGGCCCAAGCAAGACGCGCCCCGAGGAGCGTCTTGCCACATGTCAACAATGGGTCTGACAGAGGGCCTCCAGGAGAGAGGCCCAAGCAAGACGCTCCTCGGGGCGCGTCTTGTCACATGTCAACACTGGGTCTGACTGAGCGCCTCCAGGAGAGAAGCCCCAGCAAGACGCGCCCCGAGGAGCGTCTTGCCACATGTCAACACTCAGTCTGACTGAGCGCCTCCAGGAGAGAGGCCCAAGCAAGATGCGCCCCGAGGAGCGTCTTGCCACATGTAAACAATGGGGCTGACAGAGGGCCTCCAGGAGAGAGGCCCAAGCAAGACGCTCCCCGAGGAGTGTCTTGCCACATGTCACCACTGGGTCTGACTGAGCGCCTCCAGGAGAGAGGCCCAAGCAAGACGCTCCCCGAGGAGCGTCATGCCACATGTCACTACTCAGTCTGACTGAGCACCTCCAGGAGAGAGGCCCAAGCAAGATGCGCCCCGAGGAGTGTCTTGCCACATGTCACCACTGGGTCTGACTGAGCGCCTCCAGGAGAGAGGCCCAAGCAAGACGCGCCCCGAGGAGCGTCATGCCACATGTCACTTCTCAGTCTGACTGAGCGCCTCCAGGAGAGAGGCCCAAGCAAGACGCGCCCCGAGGAGCGTCTTGCCACGTGTCAACACTGGGTCTGATTGAGGGCCTCTAGGAGAGAGGCCCAAGCAAGACGCGCCCCGAGGAGCATCTTGCCACATGTCAACAAAGGGTCTGACAGAGGGCCTCCAGGAGAGAGGCCCAAGCAATACGCGCCCCGAGGAGCGTGTTGCCACATGTCACCACTGGGTCTGACTGAGCGCCTCCAGGAGAGAGGCCCAAGCAAGACGCGCCCCGAGGAGCGTCTTGCCACATGTCAACACTTGGTCTGACTGAGCGCCTCCAGGAGATAGGCCCAAGCAAGACGCGCCCCGAGGAGCGTCTTGCCACGTGTCAACACTGTGTCTGACTGAGCGTCTCCAGGAGAGAGGCCCAAGCAAGACGCGCCCCGAGGAGCGTCTTGACACGTGTCACCACTGGGTCTGACTGAGCGCCTCCAGGAGAGAAGCCCCAGCAAGACGCGCCCCGAGGAGCGTCTTGCCACATGTCAGCACTCGGTCTGACTGAGCGCCTCCAGGAGAGAGGCCCAAGCAAGATGCGCCCCGAGGAGCGTCTTGCCACATGTAAACAATGGGTTTGACTGAGGGCCTCCAGGAGAGAAGCCCAAGCAAGACGCGCCCCGAGGAGCGTCTTGCCACATGTCAGCACTCGGTCTGACTGAGCGCCTCCAGGAGAGACGCCCAAGCAAGACGCGCCCCGAGGAGCGTCTTGCGACATATCAACAATGGGTCTGACTGACGGCCTCCAAGAGAGAAGCCCAAGCAAGACGCGCCCCGAGGAGCGTCTTGTCACATGTCACCACTGGGTCTGACTGAGCGCCTCCAGGAGAGAGGCCCAAGCAAGACGCGCCCCGAGGAGCGTCTTGCCACATGTCACCTCTGGGTCTGACTGAGCGCCTCCAGGAGAGAGGCCCAAGCAAGACGCGCCCCGAGGAGCACCTTGCCACATGTCACCACTGGGTCTGACTGAGCGCCTCCAGGAGAGAGGCCCAAGCAAGACGCACCCCGAGGAGCGTGTTGCCACATGTCACCACTGGGTCTGACTGAGCGCCTCCAGGAGAGAGGCCCAAGCAAGACGCGCCCCGAGGAGCGTCATGCCACATGTCACTACTCAGTCTGACTGAGCGCCTCCAGGAGAGAGGCCCAAGCAAGACGCGCCCCGAGGAGCGTCTTGCCACGTGTCAACACTGGGTCTGATTGAGGGCCTCCAGGAGAGAGGCCCAAGCAAGATGCGCCCCGAGGAGCGTGTTGCCACATGTCAACAAGGGGTCTGACAGAGGGCCTCCAGGAGAGAGGCCCAAGCCATACGCGCCCCGAGGAGCGTGTTGCCACATGTCACCACTGGGTCTGACTGAGCGCCTCCAGGAGAGAGGCCCAAGCAAGACGCGCCCCGAGGAGCATCTTGCCTTATGTCAGCATTCAGTCTGACTGAGCGCCTCCAGGAGAGAGGCCCAAGCAAGACGCGCCCCGAGGAGCGTCTTGCCACATGTAAACAATGGGTCTGACAGAGGGCCTCAAGGAGAGAGGCCCAAGCAAGACGCTCCTCGGGCCGCGTCTTGTCACATGTCAACACTGGGTCTGACTGAGCGCCTCCAGGAGAGAAGCCCCAGCAAGACGCGCCCCGAGGAGCGTCTTGCCACATGTCAGCACTCGGTCTGACTGAGCGCCTCCAGGAGAGAGGCCCAAGCAAGATGCGCCCCGAGGAGCGTCTTGCCACGTGTCACCACTGGGTCTGACTGAGTGCCTCCAGGAGAGAGGCCCAAGCAAGACGCGCCCCGAGGAGCATCTTGCCTTATGTCAGCACTCGGTCTGACTGAGCGCCTCCAGGAGAGAGGCCCAAGCAAGACGCGCCCCGAGGAGCGTCTTGCCACATGTCAACAATGGGTCTGACAGAGGGCCTCCAGGAGAGAGGCCCAAGCAAGACGCTCCTCGGGGAGCGTCTTGTCACATGTCAACACTGGGTCTGACTGAGCGCCTCCAGGAGAGAAGCCCCAGCAAGACGCGCCCCGAGGAGCGTCTTGCCACATGTCAACACTCGGTCTGACTGAGCGCCTCCAGGAGAGAGGCCCAAGCAAGATGCGCCCCGAGGAGCGTCTTGCCACATGTAAACAATGGGGCTGACAGAGGGCCTCCAGGAGAGAGGCCCAAGCAAGACGCTCCCCGAGGAGTGTCTTGCCACATGTCACCACTGGGTCTGACTGAGCGCCTCCAGGAGAGAGGCCCAAGCAAGACGCGCCCCGAGGAGCGTCATGCCACATGTCACTACTCAGTCTGACTGAGCGCCTCCAGGAGAGAGGCCCAAGCAAGATGCGCCCCGAGGAGCGTCTTGCCACGTGTCAACACTGGGGCTGACAGAGGGCCTCCAGGAGAGAGGCCCAAGCAAGACGCTCCCCGAGGAGTGTCTTGCCACATGTCACCACTGGGTCTGACTGAGCGCCTCCAGGAGAGAGGCCCAAGCAAGACGCGACCCGAGGAGCGTCATGCCACATGTCACTACTCAGTCTGACTGAGCGCCTCCAGGAGAGAGGCCCAAGCAAGACGCGCCCCGAGGAGCGTCTTGCCACGTGTCAACACTGGGTCTGATTGAGGGCCTCTAGGAGAGAGGCCCAAGCAAGACGCGCCCCGAGGAGCATCTTGCCACATGTCAACAAAGGGTCTGACAGAGGGCCTCCAGGAGAGAGGCCCAAGCAATACGCGCCCCGAGGAGCGTGTTGCCACATGTCACCACTGGGTCTGACTGAGCGCCTCCAGGAGAGAGGCCCAAGCAAGACGCGCCCCGAGGAGCGTCTTGCCACATGTCAACACTTGGTCTGACTGAGCGCCTCCAGGAGATAGGCCCAAGCAAGACGCGCCCCGAGGAGCGTCTTGCCACGTGTCAACACTGTGTCTGACTGAGCGTCTCCAGGAGAGAGGCCCAAGCAAGACGCGCCCCGAGGAGCGTCTTGCCACGTGTCACCACTGGGTCTGACTGACTGCCTCCAGGAGAGAGGCCCAAGCAAGACGCGCCCCGAGGAGCATCTTGCCTTATGTCAGCACTCGGTCTGACTGAGCGCCTCCAGGAGAGAGGCCCAAGCAAGACGCGCCCCGAGGAGCGTCTTGCCACATGTCAACAATGGGTCTGACAGAGGGCCTCCAGGAGAGAGGCCCAAGCAAGACGCTCCTCGGGGCGCGTCTTGTCACATGTCAACACTGGGTCTGACTGAGCGCCTCCAGGAGAGAAGCCCCAGCAAGACGCGCCCCGAGGAGCGTCTTGCCACATGTCAGCACTCGGTCTGACTGAGCGCCTCCAGGAGAGAGGCCCAAGCAAGATGCGCCCCGAGGAGCGTCTTGCCACATGTAAACAATGGGTCTGACTGAGGGCCTCCAGGAGAGAAGCCCAAGCAAGACGCGCCCCGAGGAGCGTCTTGCCACATGTCAGCACTCGGTCTGACTGAGCGCCTCCAGGAGAGACGCCCAAGCAAGACGCGCCCCGAGGAGCGTCTTGCGACATATCAACAATGGGTCTGACTGAGGGCCTCCAAGAGAGAAGCCCAAGCAAGACGCGCCCCGAGGAGCGTCTTGTCACATGTCACCACTGGGTCTGACTGAGCGCCTCCAGGAGAGAGGCCCAAGCAAGACGCGCCCCGAGGAGCGTCTTGCCACATGTCACCACTGGGTCTGACTGAGCGCCTCCAGGAGAGAGGCCCAAGCAAGACGCGCCCCGAGGAGCACCTTGCCACATGTCACCACTGGGTCTGACTGAGCGCCTCCAGGAGAGAGGCCCAAGCAAGACGCACCCCGAGGAGCGTGTTGCCACATGTCACCACTGGGTCTGACTGAGCGCCTCCAGGAGAGAGGCCCAAGCAAGACGCGCCCCGAGGAGCGTCATGCCACATGTCACTACTCAGTCTGACTGAGCGCCTCCAGGAGAGAGGCCCAAGCAAGACGCGCCCCGAGGAGCGTCTTGCCACGTGTCAACACTGGGTCTGATTGAGGGCCTCCAGGAGAGAGGCCCAAGCAAGATGCGCCCCGAGGAGCGTGTTGCCACATGTCAACAAGGGGTCTGACAGAGGGCCTCCAGGAGAGAGGCCCAAGCAATACGCGCCCCGAGGAGCGTGTTGCCACATGTCACCACTGGGTCTGACTGAGCGCCTCCAGGAGAGAGGCCCAAGCAAGACGCGCCCCGAGGAGCGTCTTGCCACATGTCAACACTTGGTCTGACTGAGCGCCTCCAGGAGATAGGCCCAAGCAAGACGCGCCCCGAGGAGCGTCTTGCCAAGTGTCAACACTGTGTCTGACTGAGCGTCTCCAGGAGAGAGGCCCAAGCAAGACGGGCCCCGAGGAGCGTCTTGCCACGTGTCACCACTGGGTCTGACTGAGCGCCTCCAGGAGAGAGGCCCAAGCAAGACGCGCCCCGAGGAGCTCCTTGCCACACGTCACCACTGGGTCTTACTGAGCGCCTCCAGGAGAGAGGCCCAAGCAAGACGCGCCCCGAGGAGCGTCTTGCCACATGTCACCACTGGGTCTGACTGAGCGCCTCCAGGAGAGAGGCCCAAGCAAGACGCGCCCCGAGGAGCGTCTTGCCACATGTCAACACTTGGTCTGACTGAGCGCCTCCAGGAGATAGGCCCAAGCAATACACACCCCGAGGAGCGTCTTGCCACGTGTCAACTCTGTGTCTGACTGAGCGTCTCCAGGAGAAAGGCCCAAGCAAGACTCGCCCCGAGGAGCGTCTTGCCACGTGTCACTACTGGGTCTGACTGAGTGCCTCCAGGAGAGAGGCCCAAGCAAGACGCGCCACGAGGAGCGTCTTGCCACGTGTCAACACTGGGTCTGATTGAGCGCCTCCAGGAGAGAGGCCACAGCAAGACGCGCCCCGAGGAGCATCTTGCCCTGTGTCAGCACTCGGTCTGACTGAGCGCCTCCAGGAGAGAGGCCCAAGCAAGACGCGCCCCGAGGAGCTTCTTGCCACATGTCAACAATGGGTCTGACAGAGGGCCTCCAGGAGAGAGGCCCAAGCAAGACGCGCCCCGAGGAGCGTCTTGCCACATGTCAGCACTCGGTCTGACTGAGCGCCTCCAGGAGAGAGGCCCAAGCAAGATGCGCCCCGAGGAGCGTCTTGCCACATGTAAACAATGGGTCTGACTGAGGGCCTCCAGGAGAGAAGCCCAAGCAAGACGCGCCCCGAGGAGCGTCTTGCCAAGTGTCAACACTGTGTCTTACTGAGCGTCTCCAGGAGAGAGGCCCAAGCAAGACGCGCCCCGAGGAGCGTCTTGCCACGTGTCACCACTGGGTCTGACTGAGTGCCTCCAGGAGAGAGGCCACAGCAAGACGCGCCCCGAGGAGCATCTTGCCTTGTGTCAGCACTCGGTCTGACTGAGCGCCTCCAGGAGAGAGGCCCAAGCAAGACGCGCCCCGACGAGCTTCTTGCCACATGTCAACAATGGGTCTGACAGAGGGCCTCCAGGAGAGAGGCCCAAGCAAGACGCGCCCCGAGGAGCGTCTTGCCACATGTCAGCACTCGGTCTGACTGAGCGCCTCCAGGAGAGAGGCCCAAGCAAGATGCGCCCCGAGGAGCGTCTTGCCACATGTAAACAATGGGTCTGACTGAGGGCCTCCAGGAGAGAAGCCCAAGCAAGACGCGCCCCGAGGAGCGTCTTGCCAAGTGTCAACACTGTGTCTTACTGAGCGTCTCCAGGAGAGAGGCCCAAGCAAGACGCGCCCCGAGGAGCGTCTTGCCACGTGTCACCACTGGGTCTGACTGAGTGCCTCCAGGAGAGAGGCCCAAGCAAGACGCGCCCCGAGGAGCGCTTTGCTACATGTCACCACTGGGTCTGACTGAGCGCCTCCAGGAGAGAGGCCCAAGCAAGACGCGCCCCGAGGAGCGTCTTGCCACATGTCAACACTTGGTCTGACTGAGCGCCTCCAGGAGATAGGCCCAAGCAAGACGCGCCCCGAGGAGCGTCTTGCCACGTGTCAACACTGTGTCTGACTGAGCGTCTCAAGGAGAGAGGCCCAAGCAAGACTCGCCCCGAGGAGCGTCTTGCCACGTGTCACCACTGGGTCTGACTGAGTGCCTCCAGGAGAGAGGCCCAAGCAAGACGCGACACGAGGAGCGTCTTGCCACGTGTCACCACTGGGTCTGATTGAGCGCCTCCAGGAGAGAGGCTACAGCAAGACGCGCCCCGAGGAGCATCTTGCCTTATGTCAGCACTCGGTCTGACTGAGCGCCTCCAGGAGAGAGGCCCAAGCAAGACGTGCCCCGAGGAGCGTCTTGCCACATGTCAACAATGGGTCTGACAGAGGGCCTCCAGGAGAGAGGCCCAAGCAAGACGCTCCTCGGGGCGCGTCTTGTCACATGTCAACACTGGGTCTGACTGAGCGCCTCCAGGAGAGAAGCCCCAGCAAGACGCGCCCCGAGGAGCGTCTTGCCACATGTCAGCACTCGGTCTGACTGAGCGCCTCCAGGAGAGAGGCCCAAGCAAGATGCGCCCCGAGGAGCGTCTTGCCACATGTAAACAATGGGTCTGACTGAGGGCCTCCAAGAGAGAAGCCCAAGCAAGACGCGCCCCGAGGTGCGTCTTGTCACATGTCACCACTGGGTCTGTCTGAGCGCCTCCAGGAGAGAGGCCCAAGCAAGACGCGCCCCGAGGAGCTTCTTGCCACATGTCACCACTGGGTCTGACTGAGCGCCTCCAGGAGAGAGGCCCAAGCAAGACGCGCCCCGAGGAGCGTCTTGCCACATGTCACCACTGGGTCTGACTGAGCGCCTCCAGGACAGAGGCCCAAGCAAGACGCGCCCCGAGGAGCGTCTTGCTACATGTCAGCACTCGGTCTGACTGAACGCCTCCAGTAGAGAAGCCCCAGCAAGACGCGCCCCGAGGAGCGTCTTGCCACACGTCAGCACTCGGTCTGACTGAGCGCCTCCAGGAGAGAGGCCCAAGCAAGACGCGCCCCGAGGAGCGTCTTGCCACATATCAACAATGGGTCTGACTGAGGGCCTCCATGAGAGAAGCCCAAGCAAGACGCGCCCCGAGGAGCGTCTTGTCACATGTCACCACTGGGTCTGACTGAGCGCCTCCAGGAGAGAGGCCCAAGCAAGATGCGCCCCGAGGAGCGTCTTGCCACATGTAATCACTGGGTCTGACTGAGCGCCTCCAGGATAGAGGCCCCAGCAAAACGCGCCCCGAGGAGCGTCTTGCCCTATGTCAGCACTCGGTCTGACTGAGCGCCTCCAGGAGAGAGGCCCAAGCAAGACGCGCCCCGAGGAGCGTCATGCCACATGTCACTACTCAGTCTGACTGAGTGCCTCCAGGAGAGAGGCCCAAGCAAGACGCGCCCCGAGGAGCGTCTTGCCACGTGTCAACACTGGGTCTGATTGAGGGCCTCCAGGAGAGAGGCCCAAGCAAGACGCGCCCCGAGGAGCGTCTTGCCACATGTCAACAATGGGTCTGACAGAGGGCCTCCAGGAGAGAGGCCCAAGCAATACGCGCCCCGAGGAGCGTGTTGCCACATGTCACCACTGGGTCTGACTGAGCGCCTCCAGGAGAGAGGCCCAAGCAAGACGCGCCCCGATGAGCGTCTTGCCACGTGTCAACACTTGGTCTGACTGAGCGCCTCCAGGAGATAGGCCCAAGCAAGACGCGCCCCGAGGAGCGTCTTGCCACGTGTCAACACTGTGTCTGACTGAGCGTCTCCAGGTGAGAGGCCCAAGCAAGACGCGCCCCGAGGAGCGTCTTGCCACGTGTCACCACTGGGTCTGACTGAGTGCCTCCAGGAGAGAGGCCCAAGCAAGACGCGCCCCGAGGAGCGTCTTGCCACGTGTCACCACTGGGTCTGATTGAGCACCTCCAGGAGAGAGGCCACAGCAAGACGCCCCCGAGGAGCATCTTGCCTTATGTCAGCACTCGGTCTGACTGAGCGCCTCCAGGAGAGAGGCCCAAGCAAGACGCGCCCCGAGGAGCGTCTTGCCACATGTCAACAATGGGTCTGACAGAGGGTCTCCAGGAGAGAGGCCCAAGCAAGACGCTCCTCTGGGCGCGTCTTGTCACATGTCAACACTGGGTCTGACTGAGCTCCTCTAGGAGAGAAGCCCCAGCAAGACGCGCCCCGAGGAGCATCTTGCCACATGTCAGCACTCGGTCTGACTGAGCGCCTCCAGGAGAGAGGCCCAAGCAAGATGCGCCCCAAGGAGCGTCTTGCCACATGTAAACAATGGGTCTGACTGAGGGCCTCCAGGAGAGAAGCCCAAGCACGACGCGCTCCGAGGAGCGTCTTGCCACATGTTAGCACTCGGTCTGACTGAGCGCCTCCAGGAGAGAGGCCCAAGCAAGACCCGCCCCGAGGAGCGTCTTGCCACATATCAACAATGGGTCTGACTGAGGGCCTCCATGAGAGAAGCCCAAGCAAGACGCGCCCCGAGGAGCGTCTTGTCACATGTCAACACTGGGTCTGACTGAGCGCCTCCAGGAGAGAAGCCCCAGCAAGACGCGCCCCGAGGAGCGTCTTGCCACATGTCAGCACTCTGTCTGACTGTGAGCCTCCAGGAGAGAGGCCCAAGCAAGACGCGCCCCGAGGAGCGTCTTGCCACATGTCAACAATGAGTCTGACTGAGGGCCTCCAGGAGAGAATCCCAAGCAAGACGCGCCCCGAGGAGCGTCTTGCCACATGTCAGCACTCGGTCTGACTGAATGCCTCCAGGAGAGAAACCCCAGCAAGACACGCCCCAAGGAGCGTCTTGCCACATGTCAGCACTCGGTCTGACTGAGTTCCTCCAGGAGAGAGGCCCAAGCAAGACGCGCCCCGAGGAGCGTCATGCCACATATCAACAATGGGTCTGACTAAGGGCCTCCAGGAGAGAAGCCCCAGCAAGACGCGCCCCGAGGAGCGTCTTGCCACATGTCAGCACTGGGTCTGACTGAGCGCCTCCAGGAGAGAGGCCCCAGCAAGACGTGCCCCGAGGAGCGTCTTGCCTTATGTCAGCACTCGGTCTGACTGAGTGCCTCCAGGAGAGAGGCCCAAGCAAGACGCACCCCGAGGAGCGTTTTGCCACATGTCAACAATGAGTCTGACTGAGGGCCTCCAGGAGAGAAGCCCAAGCAAGACGCTTCCCGAGGAGCGTCTTGCCACATGTCGGCACTCGGTCTGACTGAACCCCTCTAGGAGAGAAGCCCCAGCAAGACGCGCCCCGAGGAGCGTCTTGCCACATGTAAGCACTGGGTCTGACTGAGCGCCTCCAGGAGAGAGGCCCCAGCAAGACGCGCCCCGAGGAGCGTCTTGCCTTATGTCAGCACTCGGTCTGACTGAGCGCCTCCAGGAGAGAGGCCCAAGCAAGACGCGCCCCGAGGAGCGTCTTGCCACATGTCAACAATGGGTCTGACTGAGGGCCTCCAGGAGAGAAGCCCAAGCAAGATGCGCCCAAAGGAGCGTCTTGCCACATGTAAACAATGGGTCTGACTGAGGGCCTCCAGGAGAGAAGCCCAAGCAAGACGCGCCCCGAGGAGCGTCTTGCCACCTGTCAGCACTCGGTCTGACTGAGCGCCTCCAGGAGAGAGGCCCAAGCAAGACGCGCCCTGAGGAGCGTCTTGCCACATATCAACAATGGGTCTGACTGAGGGCCTCCATGAGAGAAGCCCAAGCAAGACGCGCCCCGAGGAGCGTCTTGCCACATGTCACCACTGGGTCTGACTGAGCGCCTCCAGGAGAGAGGTCCAAGCAAGACGCGCCCCGAGGAGCGTCTTGCCACATGTAAGCACTTGGTCTGACTGAGTGCCTCCAGGAGAGAAGGCCAAGCAAGACGCTCCTCGGGGCGCGTCTTGTCACATGTCAACACTGGGTCTGACTGAGCGCCTCCAGGAGAGAAGCCCCAGCAAGACGCGCCCCGAGGAGCGTCTTGCCACATGTCAGCACTCGGTCTGACTGAGCGCCTCCAGGAGAGAGGCCCAAGCAAGACGCGCCCCGAGGAGCGTCTTGCCACATATCAACAATGGGTCTGACTGAGGGCCTCCATGAGAGAAGTCCAAGCAAGACGTGCACCGAGGAGCGTCTTGTCACATGTCAACACTGGGTCTGACTGAACGCCTCCAGGAGAGAAGCCCCAGCAAGACGCGCCCCGAGGAGCGTCTTGCCACATGTCAGCACTCTGTCTGACTGTGGGCCTCCAGGAGAGAGGCACAAGCAAGACGCGCCCCGAGGAGCGTCTTGCCACATGTCAACAATGAGTCTGACTGAGGGCCTCCAGGAGAGAAGCCCAAGCAAGACGCGCCCCGAGGAGCGTCTTGCCACATGTCAGCACTCGGTCTGACTGAACGCCTCCATGAGAGAAGCCCCAGCAAGACACGCCCCGAGGAGCGTCTTGCCACATGTAAGCACTGGGTCTGACTGAGCGCCTCCAGGAGAGAGGCCCAAGCAAGACGCGCCCCGAGGAGCGTCTTGCCACATGTCAACAATGGGTCTGACTGAGGGCCTCCAGGAGAGAAGCCCAAGCAAGATGCGCCCAAAGGAGCGTCTTGCCACATGTAAACAATGGGTCTGACTGAGGGCCTCCAGGAGAGAAGCCCAAGCAAGACGCGCCCCGAGGAGCATCTTGCCACATGTCAGCACTCGGTCTGACTGAGCGCCTCCAGGAGAGAAGCCCAAGCAAGACGCACCCCGAGGAGCGTCTTGCCACATGTCAACAATTAGTCTGACTGAGGGCCTCCAGGAGAGAACCCCAAGCAAGACGCTTCCCGAGGAGCGTCTTGCCACATGTCGACACTCGGTCTGACTGAACCCCTCTAGGAGAGAAGCCCCAGCAAGACGCGCCCCGAGGAGCGTCTTGCCATATGTAAGCACTGGGTCTGACTGAGCGCCTCCAGGAGAGAGGCCCCAGCAAGACGCGCCCCAAGGAGCGTCTTGCCACATGTAAACAATGGGTCTGACTGAGGGCCTCCAGGAGAGAAGCCCAAGCACGACGCGCTCCGAGGAGCGTCTTGCCACATGTCAGCACTCGGTCTGACTGAGCGCCTCCAGGAGAGAGGCCCAAGCAAGACCCGCCCCGAGGAGCGTCTTGCCACATATCAACAATGGGTCTGACTGAGGGCCTCCATGAGAGAAG
This sequence comes from Nothobranchius furzeri, assembly GCF_043380555.1. Taxonomy (NCBI): domain Eukaryota; kingdom Metazoa; phylum Chordata; class Actinopteri; order Cyprinodontiformes; family Nothobranchiidae; genus Nothobranchius; species Nothobranchius furzeri. The sequence continues at coordinate 13,327 of NW_027223075.1, forward strand.
CCCAAGCAAGACGCGCCCCGAGGAGCGTCTTGTCACATGTCAACACTGGGTCTGACTGAGCGCCTCCAGGAGAGAAGCCCCAGCAAGACGCGCCCCGAGGAGCGTCTTGCCACATGTCAGCACTCTGTCTGACTGTGAGCCTCCAGGAGAGAGGCCCAAGCAAGACGCGCCCCGAGGAGCGTCTTGCCACATGTCAACACTGGGTCTGACTGAGCTCCTCTAGGAGAGAAGCCCCAGCAAGGCGCGCCCCGAGGAGCGTCTTGCCACATGTCAGCACTCGGTCTGACTGAGCGCCTCCAGGAGAGAGGCCCAAGCAAGATGCGCCCCAAGGAGCGTCTTGCCACATGTAAACAATGGGTCTGACTGAGGGCCTCCAGGAGAGAAGCCCAAGCACGACGCGCTCCAAGGAGCGTCTTGCCACATGTCAGCACTCGGTCTGACTGAGCGCCTCCAGGAGAGAGGCCCAAGCAAGACCCGCCCCGAGGAGCGTCTTGCCACATATCAACAATGGGTCTGACTGAGGGCCTCCATGAGAGAAGCCCAAGCAAGACGCGCCCCGAGGAGCGTCTTGTCACATGTCAACACTGGGTCTGACTGAGCGCCTCCAGGAGAGAAGCCCCAGCAAGACGCGCCCCGAGGAGCGTCTTGCCACATGTCAGCACTCTGTCTGACTGTGAGCCTCCAGGAGAGAGGCCCAAGCAAGACGCGCCCCGAGGAGCGTCTTGCCACATGTCAACAATGAGTCTGACTGAGGGCCTCCAGGAGAGAATCCCAAGCAAGACGTGCCCCGAGGAGCGTCTTGCCACATGTCAGCACTCGGTCTGACTGAATGCCTCCAGGAGAGAAACCCCAGCAAGACACGCCCCAAGGAGCGTCTTGCCACATGTCAGCACTCGGTCTGACTGAGTTCCTCCAGGAGAGAGGCCCAAGCAAGATGCGCCCCGAGGAGCGTCTTGCCACATATCAACAATGGGTCTGACTAAGGGCCTCCAGGAGAGAAGCCCCAGCAAGACGCGCCCCGAGGAGCGTCTTGCCACATGTCAGCACTGGGTCTGACTGAGCGCCTCCAGGAGAGAGGCCCCAGCAAGACGTGCCCCGAGGAGCGTCTTGCCTTATGTCAGCACTCGGTCTGACTGAGCGCCTCCAGGAGAGAGGCCCAAGCAAGACGCGCCCCGAGGAACGTCTTGCCACATATCAACAATGGGTCTGACTGAGGGCCTCCATGAGAGAAGCCCAAGCAAGACGCGCCCCGAGGAGCGTCTTGCCACATGTCACCACTGGGTCTGACTGAGTGCCTCCAGGAGAGAGGCCCAAGCAAGACGCACCCCGAGGAGCGTTTTGCCACATGTCAACAATGAGTCTGACTGAGGGCCTCCATGAGAGAAGCCCAAGCAAGACACTTCCCGAGGAGCGTCTTGCCACATGTCGGCACTCGGTCTGACTGAGCGCCTCCAGGAGAGAGGCCCAAGCAAGACGCGCCCCGAGGAGCGTCTTGCCACATGTCAACAATGGGTCTGACTGAGGGCCTCCAGGAGAGAAGCCCAAGCAAGATGCGCCCAAAGGAGCGTCTTGCCACATGTAAACAATGGGTCTGACTGAGGGCCTCCAGGAGAGAAGCCCAAGCAAGACGCGCCCCGAGGAGCGTCTTGCCACCTGTCAGCACTCGGTCTGACTGAGCGCCTCCAGGAGAGAGGCCCAAGCAAGACGCGCCCTGAGGAGCGTCTTGCCACATATCAACAATGGGTCTGACTGAGGGCCTCCATGAGAGAAGCCCAAGCAAGACGCGCCCCGAGGAGCGTCTTGCCACATGTCACCACTGGGTCTGACTGAGCGCCTCCAGGAGAGAGGTCCAAGCAAGACGCGCCCCGAGGAGCGTCTTGCCACATGTAAGCACTTGGTCTGACTGAGTGCCTCCAGGAGAGAAGGCCAAGCAAGACGCTCCTCGGGGCGCGTCTTGTCACATGTCAACACTGGGTCTGACTGAGCGCCTCCAGGAGAGAAGCCCCAGCAAGACGCGCCCCGAGGAGCGTCTTGCCACATGTCAGCACTCGGTCTGACTGAGCGCCTCCAGGAGAGAGGCCCAAGCAAGACGAGCCCCGAGGAGCGTCTTGCCACATATCAACAATGGGTCTGACTGAGGGCCTCCATGAGAGAAGTCCAAGCAAGACGTGCCCCGATGAGCGTCTTGTCACATGTCAACACTGGGTCTGACTGAACGCCTCCAGGAGAGAAGCCCCAGCAAGACGCGCCCCGAGGAGCGTCTTGCCACATGTCAGCACTCTGTCTGACTGTGGGCCTCCAGGAGAGAGGCACAAGCAAGACGCGCCCCGAGGAGCGTCTTGCCACATGTCAACAATGAGTCTGACTGAGGGCCTCCAGGAGAGAAGCCCAAGCAAGACGCGCCCCGAGGAGCGTCTTGCCACATGTCAGCACTCGGTCTGACTGAACGCCTCCATGAGAGAAGCCCCAGCAAGACACGCCCCGAGGAGCGTCTTGCCACATGTAAGCACTGGGTCTGACTGAGCGCCTCCAGGAGAGAGGCCCAAGCAAGACGCGCCCCGAGGAGCGTCTTGCCACATGTCAACAATGGGTCTGACTGAGGGCCTCCAGGAGAGAAGCCCAAGCAAGATGCGCCCAAAGGAGCGTCTTGCCACATGTAAACAATGGGTCTGACTGAGGGCCTCCAGGAGAGAAGCCCAAGCAAGACGCGCCCCGAGGAGCATCTTGCCACATGTCAGCACTCGGTCTGACTGAGCGCCTCCAGGAGAGAAGCCCAAGCAAGACGCACCCCGAGGAGCGTCTTGCCACATGTCAACAATTAGTCTGACTGAGGGCCTCCAGGAGAGAACCCCAAGCAAGACGCTTCCCGAGGAGCGTCTTGCCACATGTCGGCACTCGGTCTGACTGAACCCCTCTAGGAGAGAAGCCCCAGCAAGACGCGCCCCGAGGAGCGTCTTGCCACATGTAAGCACTGGGTCTGACTGAGCGCCTCCAGGAGAGAGGCCCCAGCAAGACGCGCCCCGAGGAGCGTCTTGCCTTATGTCAGCACTCGGTCTGACTGAGCGCCTCCAGGAGAGAGGCCCAAGCAAGACGCGCCCCGAGGAGCGTCTTGCCACATGTCAACAATGGGTCTGACTGAGGGCCTCCAGGAGAGAAGCCCAAGCAAGAAGCGCCCCGAGGAGCGTCTTGCCACATGTCAGCACTCGGTCTTACTGAGCGCCTCCAGGAGAGAGGCCCAAGCAAGACGCGCCCCGAGGAACGTCTTGCCACATATCAACAATGGGTCTGACTGAGGGCCTCCATGAGAGAAGCCCAAGCAAGACGCGCCCCGAGGAGCGTCTTGCCACATGTCACCACTGGGTCTGACTGAGTGCCTCCAGGAGAGAGGCCCAAGCAAGACGCACCCCGATGAGCGTTTTGCCACATGTCAACAATGAGTCTGACTGAGGGCCTCCAGGAGAGAAGCCCAAGCAAGACGCTTCCCGAGGAGCGTCTTGCCACATGTCGGCACTCGGTCTGACTGAACCCCTCTGGGAGAGAAGCCCCAGCAAGACGCGCCCCGAGGAGCGTCTTGCCACATGTAAGCACTGGGTCTGACTGAGCGCCTCCAGGAGAGAGGCCCCAGCAAGACGCGCCCCGAGGAGCGTCTTGCCTTATGCCAGCACTCGGTCTGACTGAGCGCCTCCAGGGGAGAGGCCCAAGCAAGACGCGCCCCGAGGAGCGTCTTGCCACATGTCAACAATGGGTCTGACTGAGGGCCTCCAGGAGAGAAGCCCAAGCAAGATGCGCCCAAAGGAGCGTCTTGCCACATGTAAACAATGGGTCTGACTGAGGGCCTCCAGGAGAGAAGCCCAAGCAAGACGTGCCCCGAGGAGCGTCTTGTCACATGTCAACACTGGGTCTGACTGAGCGCCTCCAGGAGAGAAGCCCCAGCAAGACGCGCCCCGAGGAGCGTCTTGCCACATGTCAGCACTCTGTCTGACTGTGGGCCTCCAGGAGAGAGGCACAAGCAAGACGCGCCCCGAGGAGCGTCTTGCCACATGTCAACAATGAGTCTGACTGAGGGCCTCCAGGAGAGAAGCCCAAGCAAGACGCGCCCCGAGGAGCATCTTGCCACTTGTCAGCACTCGGTCTGACTGAATGCCTCCAGGAGAGAAGCCCCAGCAAGACGCGCCCCAAGGAGCGTCTTGCCACATGTCAGCACTCGGTCTGACTGAGTGCCTCCAGGAGAGAGGCCCAAGCAAGACGCGCCCCGAGGAGCATCTTGCCACATATCAACAATGGGTCTGACTGGGGGCCTCCATGAGAGAAGCCCCAGCAAGACGCGCCCCGAGGAGCATCTTGCCACATGTAAGCACTGGGTCTGACTGAGCGCCTCCAGGAGAGAGGCCCAAGCAAGACGCGCCCCGAGGAGCGTCTTGCCACATGTCAACAATGGGTCTGACTGAGGGCCTCCAGGAGAGAAGCCCAAGCAAGATGCGCCCAAAGGAGCGTCTTGCCACATGTAAACAATGGGTCTGACTGAGGGCCTCCAGGAGAGAAGCCCAAGCAAGACGCGCCCCGAGGAGCGTCTTGCCACATGTCAGCACTCGGTCTGACTGAGCGCCTCCAGGAGAGAAGCCCAAGCAAGACGCACCCCGAGGAGCGTCTTGCCACATGTCAACAATTAGTCTGACTGAGGGCCTCCAGGAGAGAAGCCCAAGCAAGACGCTTCCCGAGGAGCGTCTTGCCACATGTCGGCACTCGGTCTGACTGAACCCCTCTAGGAGAGAAGCCCCAGCAAGACGCGCCCCGAGGAGCGTCTTGCCACATGTAAGCACTGGGTCTGACTGAGCGCCTCCAGGAGAGAGGCCCCAGCAAGACGCGCCCCGAGGAGCGTCTTGCCTTATGTCAGCACTCGGTCTGACTGAGCGCCTCCAGGAGAGAGGCCCAAGCAAGACGCGCCCCGAGGAGCGTCTTGCCACATGTCAACAATGGGTCTGACTGAGGGCCTCCAGGAGAGAAGCCCAAGCAAGATGCGCCCAAAGGAGCGTCTTGCCACATGTAAACAATGGGTCTGACTGAGGGCCTCCAGGAGAGAAGCCCAAGCAAGACGCGCCCCGAGGAGCGTCTTGCCACATGTCAGCACTCGGTCTGACTGAGCGCCTCCAGGAGAGAGGCCCAAGCAAGACGCGCCCCGAGGAGCGTCTTGCCGCATATCAACAATGGGTCTGACTGAGGGCCTCCATGAGAGAAGCCCAAGCAAGACGCGCCCCGAGGAGCGTCTTGCCACATGTCACCACTGGGTCTGACTGAGTGCCTCCAGGAGAGAGGCCCAAGCAAGACGCACCCCAAGGAGCGTCTTGCCACGTGTCAACACTGGGTCTGACAGAGCATCTCCAGGAGAGAGGCCCAAGCAAGACGCGCCCCGAGGAGCGTCTTGCCACATGTCACCACTGGGTCTGACTGAGCGCCTCCAGGAGAGAGGCCCAAGCAAGACGCGCCCCGAGGAGCGTCTTGCCACATGTAAGCACTGGGTCTGACTGAGCGCCTCCAGGAGAGATGCCCCAGCAAGACGCGCCCCGAGGAGCGTCTTACCACATGTCAGCACTCGGTCTGACTGAACGCCTCCAGGAGAGAAGCCCAAGCAAGACGCGCCCCGAGGAGCGTCTTGCCACATGTCAGCACTCGGTCTGACTGAACGCCTCCAGGAGAGAGGCCCAAGCAAGACGCACCCCGAGGAGCGTCTTGCCTTATGTCAGCACTCGGTCTGACTGAGCGCCTCCAGGAGAGAGGCCCAAGCAAGACGCGCCCCGAGGAGCGTCTTGCCACATGTCAACAATGGGTCTGACTGAGGACCTCCAGGAGAGAAGCCCAAGCAAGACGCGCCCCGAGGAGCGTCTTGCCACATGTCAGCACTCGGTCTGACTGAGCGCCTCCAGGAGAGAGGCCCAAGCAAGACGCACCCCGAGGAGCGTCTTGACACATGTCAACACTGGGGCTGACAGAGGGCCTCCAGGAGAGAGGCCCAAGCAAGATGCGCCCCGAGGAGCGTCTTGCCACATGTAAACAATGGGTCTGACTGAGGGCCTCCAGGAGAGAAGCCCAAGCAAGACGCGCCCCGAGGAGCGTCTTGCCACATGTCAGCACTCGGTTTGACTGAGCGCCTCCAGGAGAGAGGCCCAAGCAAGACGCGCCCCGAGGAGCGTCTTGCCACATATCAACACTGGGTTTGACTGAGCGCCTCCAGGAGAGAAGCCCCAGCAAGACGCGCCCCGAGGAGCGTCTTGCCACATGTCAGCACTCGGTCTGACTGAACGCCTCCAGGAGAGAAGCCCCAGCAAGACGCGCCCCAAGGAGCGTCTTGCCACATGTCAGCACTCGGTCTGACTGAGTGCCTCCAGGAGAGAGGCCCAAGCAAGACGCGCCCCGAGGAGCGTCTTGCCACATGTCAACAATGGGTCTGACTGAGGGCCTCCATGAGAGAAGCCCCAGCAAGACGCGCCCCGAGGAGCGTCTTGCCACATGTAAGCACTGGGTCTGACTGAGGGCCTCCAGGAGAGAAGCCCAAGCAAGACGCTTCCCGAGGAGCGTCTTGCCACATGTCGGCACTCGGTCTGACTGAACCCCTCTAGGAGAGAAGCCCCAGCAAGACGCGCCCCGAGGAGCGTCTTGCCACATATAAGCACTGGGTCTGACTGAGCGCCTCCAGGAGAGAGGCCCCAGCAAGACGCGCCCCGAGGAACGTCTTGCCTTATGTCAGCACTCGGTCTGACTGAGCGCCTCCAGGAGAGAGGCCCAAGCAAGACGCGCCCCGAGGAGCGTCTTGCCACATGTCAACAATGGGTCTGACTGAGGGCCTCCAGGAGAGAAGCCCAAGCAAGATACGCCCAAAGGAGCGTCTTGCCACATGTAAACAATGGGTCTGACTGAGGGCCTCCAGGAGAGAAGCCCAAGCAAGACGCGCCCTGAGGAGCGTCTTGCCACATGTCAGCACTCGGTCTGACTGAGCGCCTCCAGGAGAGAGGCCCAAGCAAGACGCGCCCCAAGGAGCGTCTTGCCACATATCAACAATGGGTCTGACTGAGGGCCTCCATGAGAGAAGCCCAAGCAAGACGCGCCGCGAGGAGCGTCTTGCCACATGTCACCACTGGGTCTGACTGAGTGCCTCCAGGAGAGAGGCCCAAGCAAGACGCACCCCGAGGAGCGTCTTGCCACGTGTCAACACTGGGTCTGACAGAGCGTCTCCAGGAGAGAGGCCCAAGCAAGACGCGCCCCGAGGAGCGTCTTGCCACATGTCACCACTGGGTCTGACTGAGCGCCTCCAGGAGAGAGGCCCAAGCAAGACGCGCCCCGAGGAGCGTCTTGCCACATGTAAGCACTGGGTCTGACTGAGCGCCTCCAGGAGAGAAGCCCCAGCAAGACGCGCCCCGAGGAGCGTCTTACCACATGTCAGCACTCGGTCTGACTGAACGCCTCCAGGAGAGAAGCCCAAGCAAGACGCGCCCCGAGGAGCGTCTTGCCACATGTCAGCACTCGGTCTGACTGAACGCCTCCAGGAGAGAAGCCCAAGCAAGACGCGCCCCGAGGAGCGTCTTGCCACATGTAAGCACTGGGTCTGACTGAGCGCCTCCAGGAGAAAGGCCCCAGCAAGACGCGCCCCGAGGAGCGTCTTGCCTTATGTCAGCACTCGGTCTGACTGAGCGCCTCCAGGAGAGAGGCCCAAGCAAGACGCGCCCCGAGGAGCGTCTTGCCACATGTCAACAATGGGTCTGACTGAGGTCCTCCAGGAGAGAAGCCCAAGCAAGACGCGCCCCGAGGAGCGTCTTGCCACATGTCAGCACTCGGTCTGACTGAGCGCCTCCAGGAGAGAGGCCCAAGCAAGACGCACCCCGAGGAGCGTCTTGACACATGTCAACACTGGGGCTGACAGAGGGCCTCCAGGAGAGAGGCCCAAGCAAGATGCGCCCCGAGGAGCGTCTTGCCACATGTCAACAATGGGTCTGACAGAGGGTCTCCAGGAGAGAGGCCCAAGCAAGACGCTCCTCGGGGCGCGTCTTGTCACATGTCAACACTGGGTCTGACTGAGCGCCTCCAGGAGAGAAGCCCCAGCAAGACGCGCCCCGAGGAGCGTCTTGCCACATGTCAGCACTCGGTCTGACTGAGCGCCTCCAGGAGAGAGGCCCAAGCAAGATGCGCCCCGAGGAGCGTCTTGCCACATGTAAACAATGGGTCTGACTGAGGGCCTCCAGGAGAGAAGCCCAAGCAAGACGCGCTCCGAGGAGCGTCTTGCCACATGTCAGCACTCGGTCTGACTGAGCGCCTCCAGGAGAGAGGCCCAAGCAAGACGCGCCCCGAGGAGCGTCTTGCCACATATCAACAATGGGTCTGACTGAGGGCCTCCATGAGAGAAGCCCAAGCAAGACGCGCCCCGAGGAGCGTCTTGTCACATGTCAACACTGGGTCTGACTGAGCGCCTCCAGGAGAGAAGCCCCAGCAAGACACGCCCCGAGGAGCGTCTTGCCACATGTCAGCACTCTGTCTGACTGTGAGCCTCCAGGAGAGAGGCCCAAGCAAGACGCACCCCGAGGAGCGTCTTGCCACGTGTCAACACTGGGTCTGACAGAGCGTCTCCAGGAGAGAGGCCCAAGCAAGACGCGCCCCGAGGAGCGTCTTGCCACATGTCACCACTGGGTCTGACTGAGCGCCTCCAGGAGAGAGGCCCAAGCAAGACGCGCCCCGAGGAGCGTCTTGCCACATGTAAGCACTGGGTCTGACTGAGCGCCTCCAGGAGAGAAGCCCCAGCAAGACGCGCCCCGAGGAGCGTCTTACCACATGTCAGCACTCGGTCTGACTGAACGCCTCCAGGAGAGAAGCCCAAGCAAGACGCGCCCCGAGGAGCGTCTTGCCACATGTCAGCACTCGGTCTGACTGAACGCCTCCAGGAGAGAAGCCCAAGCAAGACGCGCCCCGAGGTGCGTCTTGCCACATGTAAGCACTGGGTCTGACTGAGCGCCTCCAGGAGAGAGGCCCCAGCAAGACGCGCCCCGAGGAGCGTCTTGCCTTATGTCAGCACTCGGTCTGACTGAGCGCCTCCAGGAGAGAGGCCCAAGCAAGACGCGCCCCGAGGAGCGTCTTGCCACATGTCAACAATGGGTCTGACTGAGGTCCTCCAGGAGAGAAGCCCAAGCAAGACGTGCCCCGAGGAGCGTCTTGCCACATGTCAGCACTCGGTCTGACTGAGCGCCTCCAGGAGAGAGGCCCAAGCAAGATGCGCCCCGAGGAGCGTCTTGCCACATGTCAACAATGGGTCTGACAGAGGGTCTCCAGGAGAGAGGCCCAAGCAAGACGCTCCTCGGGGTGCGTCTTGTCACATGTCAACACTGGGTCTGACTGAGCGCCTCCAGGAGAGAAGCCCCAGCAAGACGCGCCCCGAGGAGCGTCTTGCCACATGTCAGCACTCGGTCTGACTGAGCGCCTCCAGGACAGAGGCCCAAGCAAGATGCGCCCCGAGGAGCGTCTTGCCACATGTAAACAATGGGTCTGACTGAGGGCCTCCAGGAGAGAAGCCCAAGCAAGACGCGCTCCGAGGAGCGTCTTGCCACATGTCAGCACTCGGTCTGACTGAGCGCCTCCAGGAGAGAGGCCCAAGCAAGACGCGCCCCGAGGAGCGTCTTGCCACATATCAACAATGGGTCTGACTGAGGGCCTCCATGAGAGAAGCCCAAGCAAGACGCGCCCCGAGGAGCGTCTTGTCACATGTCAACACTGGGTCTGACTGAGCGCCTCCAGGAGAGAAGCCCCAGCAAGACACGCCCCGAGGAGCGTCTTGCCACATGTCAGCACTCTGTCTGACTGTGAGCCTCCAGGAGAGAGGCCCAAGCAAGACGCGCCCCGAGGAGCGTCTTGCCACATGTCAACAATGAGTCTGACTGAGGGCCTCCAGGAGAGAAGCCCAAGCAAGACGCGCCCCGAGGAGCGTCTTGCCACATGTCAGCACTCGGTCTGACTGAACGCCTCCAGGAGAGAAGCCCCAGCAAGACGCGCCCCAAGGGGCGTCTTGCCACATGTCAGCACTCGGTCTGACTGAGTGCCTCCAGGAGAGAGGCCCAAGCAAGACGCGCCCCGAGGAGCGTCTTGCCACATATCAACAATGGGTCTGACTGAGGGCCTCCATGAGAGAAGCCCCAGCAAGACGCGCCCCGAGGAGCGTCTTGCCACATGTAAGCACTGGGTCTGACTGAGCGCCTCCAGGAGAGAGGCCCCAGCAAGACGCGCCCCGAGGAGCGCCTTGCCTTATGTCAGCACTCGGTCTGACTGAGCGCCTCCAGGAGAGAGGCCCAAGCAAGACGCGCCCCGAGGAGCGTCTTGCCACATGTCAACAATGGGTCTGACTGAGGGCCTCCAGGAGAGAAGCCCAAGCAAGATGCGCCCAAAGGAGCGTCTTGCCACATGTAAACAATGGGTCTGACTGAGGGCCTCCAGGAGAGAAGCCCAAGCAAGACGCGCCCCGAGGAGCGTCTTGCCACATGTCAGCACTCGGTCTGACTGAGCGCCTCCAGGAGAGAGGCCCAAGCAAGACGCGCCCCGAGGAGCGTCTTGCCACATATCAACAATGGGTCTGACTGAGGGCCTCCATGAGAGAAGCCCAAGCAAGACGTGCCCCGAGGAGCGTCTTGCCACATGTCACCACTGGGTCTGACTGAGTGCCTCCAGGAGAGAGGCCCAAGCAAGACGCACCCCGAGGAGGGTCTTGCCACATGTCAACAATGAGTCTGACTGAGGGCCTCCAGGAGAGAAGCCCAAGCAAGACGCTTCCCGAGGAGCGTCTTGCCACATGTCGGCACTCGGTCTGACTGAACCCCTCTAGGAGAGAAGCCCCAGCAAGACGCGCCCCGAGGAGCGTCTTGCCACATGTAAGCACTGGGTCTGACTGAGCGCCTCCAGGAGAGAGGCCCAAGCAAGACGCGCCCCGAGGAGCGTCTTGCCTTATGTCAGCACTCGGTCTGACTGAGCGCCTCCAGGAGAGAGGCCCAAGCAAGACGCGCCCCGAGGAGCGTCTTGCCACATGTCAACAATGGGTCTGACTGAGGGCCTCCAGGAGAGAAGCCCAAGCAAGATGCGCCCAAAGGAGCGTCTTGCCACATGTAAACAATGGGTCTGACTGAGGGCCTCCAGGAGAGAAGCCCAAGCAAGACGCGCCCCGAGGAGCGTCTTGCCACATATCAACAATGGGTCTGACTGAGGGCCTCCATGAGAGAAGCCCAAGCAAGACGCGCCCCGAGGAGCGTCTTGCCACATGTCACCACTGGGTCTGACTGAGTGCCTCCAGGAGAGAGGCCCAAGCAAGACGCACCCCGAGGAGCGTCTTGCCACGTGTCAACAGTGGGTCTGACAGAGCGTCTCCAGGAGAGAGGCCCAAGCAAGGCGCGCCCCGAGGAGCGTCTTGCCACATGTCACCACTGGGTCTGACTGAGCGCCTCCAGGAGAGAGACCCAAGCAAGACGCGCCCCGAGGAGCGTCTTGCCACATGTAAGCACTGGGTCTGACTGAGCGCCTCCAGGAGAGAAGCCCAAGCAAGACGCTCCTCGGGGCGCGTCTTGTCACATGTCAACACTGTGTCTGACTGATTGCCTCCAGGAGAGAAGCCCCAGCAAGACGCGCCCCGAGGAGCGTCTTGCCACATGTCAGCACTCGGTCTGACTGAGCGCCTCCAGGAGAGAGGCCCAAGCAAGATGCGCCCCGAGGAGCGTCTTGCCACATGTAAACAATGGGTCTGACTGAGGGCCTCCAGGAGAGAAGCCCAAGCAAGACGCGCCCCGAGGAGCGTCTTGCCACATGTCAGCACTCGGTCTGACTGAGCGCCTCCAGGAGAGAGGCCCAAGCAAGACGCGCCCCGAGGAGCGTCTTGCCAAATATCAACAATGGGTCTGACTGAGGGCCTCCATGAGAGAAGCCCAAGCAAGACGCGCCCCGAGGAGCGTCTTGTCACATGTCAACACTGGGTCTGACTGAGCGCCTCCAGGAGAGAAGCCCCAGCAAGACGCGCCCCAAGGAGCGTCTTGCCACATGTCAGCACTCGGTCTGACTGAGTGCCTCCAGGAGAGAAGCCCAAGCAAGACGCGCCCCGAGGAGCGTCTTGCCACATATCAACAATGGGTCTGACTGAGGGCCTCCATGAGAGAAGCCCAAGCAAGACGCGCCCCGAGGAGCGTCTTGTCACATGTCAACACTGGGTCTGACTGAGCGCCTCCAGGAGAGAAGCCCCAGCAAGACACGCCCCGAGGAGCGTCTTGCCACATGTCAGCACTCTGTCTGACTGTGAGCCTCCAGGAGAGAGGCCCAAGCAAGACGCGCCCCGAGGAGCGTCTTGCCACATGTCAACAATGAGTCTGACTGAGGGCCTCCAGGAGAGAAGCCCAAGCAAGACGCGCCCCGAGGAGCGTCTTGCCACATGTCAGCACTCGGTCTGACTGAACGCCTCCAGGAGAGAAGCCCCAGCAAGACGCGCCCATCGGGCGTCTTGCCACATGTCAGCACTCGGTCTGACTGAGTGCCTCCAGGAGAGAGGCCCAAGCAAGACGCGCCCCGAGGAGCGTCTTGCCACATATCAACAATGGGTCTGACTGAGGGCCTCCATGAGAGAAGCCTTAGCAAGACGCGCCCCGAGGAGCGTCTTGCCACATGTAAGCACTGGGTCTGACTGAGCGCCTCCAGGAGAGAGGCCCCAGCAAGACGCGCCCCGAGGAGCGCCTTGCCTTATGTCAGCACTCGGTCTGACTGAGCGCCTCCAGGAGAGAGGCCCAAGCAAGACGCGCCCCGAGGAGCGTCTTGCCACATGTCAACAATGGGTCTGACTGAGGGCCTCCAGGAGAGAAGCCCAAGCAAGATGCGCCCAAAGGAGCGTCTTGCCACATGTAAACAATGGGTCTGACTGAGGGCCTCCAGGAGAGAAGCCCAAGCAAGACGCGCCCCGAGGAGCGTCTTGCCACATGTCAGCACTCGGTCTGACTGAGCGCCTCCAGGAGAGAGGCCCAAGCAAGACGCGCCCCGAGGAATGTCTTGCCACATATCAACAATGGGTCTGACTGAGGGCCTCCATGAGAGAAGCCCAAGCAAGACGTGCCCCGAGGAGCGTCTTGCCACATGTCACCACTGGGTCTGACTGAGTGCCTCCAGGAGAGAGGCCCAAGCAAGACGCACCCCGAGGAGGGTCTTGCCACATGTCAACAATGAGTCTGACTGAGGGCCTCCAGGAGAGAAGCCCAAGCAAGACGCTTCCCGAGGAGCGTCTTGCCACATGTCGGCACTCGGTCTGACTGAACCCCTCTAGGAGAGAAGCCCCAGCAAGACGCGCCCCGAGGAGCGTCTTGCCACATGTAAGCACTGGGTCTGACTGAGCGCCTCCAGGAGAGAGGCCCAAGCAAGACGCGCCCCGAGGAGCGTCTTGCCTTATGTCAGCACTCGGTCTGACTGAGCGCCTCCAGGAGAGAGGCCCAAGCAAGACGCGCCCCGAGGAGCGTCTTGCCACATGTCAACAATGGGTCTGACTGAGGGCCTCCAGGAGAGAAGCCCAAGCAAGATGCGCCCAAAGGAGCGTCTTGCCACATGTAAACAATGGGTCTGACTGAGGGCCTCCAGGAGAGAAGCCCAAGCAAGACGCGCCCCGAGGAGCGTCTTGCCACATGTCAGCACTCGGTCTGACTGAGCGCCTCCAGGAGAGAGGCCCAAGCATGACGCGCCCCGAGGAGCGTCTTGCCACATATCAACAATGGGTCTGACTGAGGGCCTCCATGAGAGAAGCCCAAGCAAGACGCGCCCCGAGGAGCGTCTTGCCACATGTCACCACTGGGTCTGACTGAGTGCCTCCAGGAGAGAGGCCCAAGCAAGACGCACCCCGAGGAGCGTCTTGCCACGTGTCAACAGTGGGTCTGACAGAGCGTCTCCAGGAGAGAGGCCCAAGCAAGACGCGCCCCGAGGAGCGTCTTGCCACATGTCACCACTGGGTCTGACTGAGCGCCTCCAGGAGAGAGACCCAAGCAAGACGCGCCCCGAGGAGCGTCTTGCCACATGTAAGCACTGGGTCTGACTGAGCGCCTCCAGGAGAGAAGCCCACGCAAGACGCTCCTCGGGGCGCGTCTTGTCACATGTCAACACTGTGTCTGACTGATTGCCTCCAGGAGAGAAGCCCCAGCAAGACGCGCCCCGAGGAGCGTCTTGCCACATGTCAGCACTCGGTCTGACTGAGCGCCTCCAGGAGAGAGGCCCAAGCAAGATGCGCCCCGAGGAGCGTCTTGCCACATGTAAACAATGGGTCTGACTGAGGGCCTCCAGGAGAGAAGCCCAAGCAAGACGCGCCCCGAGGAGCGTCTTGCCACATGTCAGCACTCGGTCTGACTGAGCGCCTCCAGGAGAGAGGCCCAAGCAAGACGCGCCCCGAGGAGCGTCTTGCCACATATCAACAATGGGTCTGACTGAGGGCCTCCATGAGAGAAGCCCAAGCAAGACGCGCCCCGAGGAGCGTCTTGTCACATGTCAACACTGGGTCTGACTGAGCGCCTCCAGGAGAGAAGCCCCAGCAAGACGCGCCCCAAGGAGGGTCTTGCCACATGTCAGCACTCGGTCTGACTGAGTGCCTCCAGGAGAGAAGCCCAAGCAAGACGCGCCCCGAGGAGCGTCTTGCCACATATCAACAATGGGTCTGACTGAGGGCCTCCATGAGAGAAGCCCCAGCAAGACGCGCCCCGAGCAGCGTCTTGCCACATGTAAGCACTGGGTCTGACTGAGCGCCTCCAGGAGAGAGGCCCCAGCAAGACGCGCCCCGAGGAACGTCTTGCCTTATGTCAGCACTCGGTCTGACTGAGCGCCTCCAGGAGAGAGGCCCAAGCAAGACGCGCCCCGAGGAGCTTCTTGCCACATGTCAACAATGGGTCTGACTGAGGGCCTCCAGGAGAGAAGCCCAAGCAAGATGCGCCCAAAGGAGCGTCTTGCCACATGTAAACAATGGGTCTGACTGAGGGCCTCCAGGAGAGAAGCCCAAGCAAGACGCGCCCCGAGGAGCGTCTTGCCACATGTCAACAATGAGTCTGACTGAGGGCCTCCAGGAGAGAAGCCCAAGCAAGACGCGCCCCGAGGAGCGTCTTGCCACATGTCAGCACTCGGTCTGACTGAACGCCTCCAGGAGAGAAGCCCCAGCAAGACGCGCCCCAAGGAGCGTCTTGCCACATGTCAGCACTCGGTCTGACTGAGTGCCTCCAGGAGAGAAGCCCAAGCAAGACGCGCCCCGAGGAGCGTCTTGCCACATATCAACAAAGGGTCTGACTGAGGGCCTCCATGAGAGAAGCCCCAGCAAGACGCGCCCCGAGGAGCGTCTTGCCACATGTAAGCACTGGGTCTGACTGAGCGCCTCCAGGAGAGAGGCCCCAGCAAGACGCGCCCCGAGCAGCGTCTTGCCTTATGTCAGCACTCAGTCTGACTGAGCGCCTCCAGGAGAGAGGCCCAAGCAAGACGCGCCCCGAGGAGTTTCTTGCCACATGTCAACAATGGGTCTGACTGAGGGCCTCCAGGAGAGAAGCCCAAGCAAGATGCGCCCAAAGGAGCGTCTTGCCACGTGTAAACAATGGGTCTGACTGAGGGCCTCCAGGAGAGAAGCCCAAGCAAGACACGCCCTGAGGAGCGTCTTGCCACATGTCAGCACTCGTTCTGACTGAGCGCCTCCAGGAGAGAGGCCCAAGCAAGACGCGCCCCGAGGAGCGTCTTGCCACATATCAACATTGGGTCTGACTGAGGGCCTCCATGAGAGAAGCCCAAGCAAGACGCGCCCCGAGGAGCGTCTTGCCACATGTGACCACTGGGTCTGACTGAGTGCCTCCAGGAGAGAGGCCCAAGCAAGACGCACCCCGAGGAGTGTCTTGCCACATGTCAACAATGAGTCTGACTGAGGGCCTCCAGGAGAGAAGCCCAAGCAAGACGCTTCCCGAGGAGCGTCTTGCCACATGTCGGCACTCGGTCTGACTGAACCCCTCTAGGAGAGAAGCCCCAGCAAGACGCGCCCCGAGGAGCGTCTTGCCACATGTAAGCACTGGGTCTGACTGAGCGCCTCCAGGAGAGAGGCCCCAGCAAGACGCGCCCCGAGGAGCGTCTTGCCACATGTCAACAATGGGTCTGACTGAGGGCCTCCAGGAGAGAAGCCCAAGCAAGATGCGCCCAAAGGAGCGTCTTGCCACATGTAAACAATGGGTCTGACTGAGGGCCTCCAGGAGAGAAGCCCAAGCAAGACGCGCCCCGAGGAGCGTCTTGCCACATGTCAGCACTCGGTCTGACTGAGCGCCTCCAGGAGAGAGGCCCAAGCAAGACGCGCCCCGAGGAGCGTCTTGCCACATATCAACAATGGGTCTGACTGAGGGCCTCCATGAGAGAAGCCCAAGCAAGACGCGCCCCGAGGAGCGTCTTGCCACATATCAACAATGGGTCTGACTGAGGGCTTTCATGAGAGAAGCCCCAGCAAGACGCGCCCCGAGGAGCGTTTTGCCACATGTAAGCACTGGGTCTGACTGAGCGCCTCCAGGAGAGAGGCCCCAGCAAGACGCGCCCCGAGGAACGTCTTGCCTTATGTCAGCACTCGGTCTGACTGAGCGCCTCCAGGAGAGAGGCCCAAGCAAGACGCGCCCCGAGGAGCGTCTTGCCACATGTCAACAATGGGTCTGACTGAGGGCCTCCAGGAGAGAAGCCCAAGCAAGATGCGCCCAAAGGAGTGTCTTGCCACATGTAAACAATGGGTCTGACTGAGGGCCTCCAGGAGAGAAGCCCAAGTAAGACGCGCCCCGAGGAGCGTCTTGCCACATGTCAACAATGAGTCTGACTGAGGGCCTCCAGGAGAGAAGCCCAAGCAAGACGCGCCCCGAGGAGCGTCTTGCCACATGTCAGCACTCGGTCTGACTGAACGCCTCCAGGAGAGAAGCCCCAGCAAGACGCGCCCCAAGGAGCGTCTTGCCACATGTCAGCACTCGGTCTGACTGAGTGCCTCCAGGAGAGAAGCCCAAGCAAGACGCGCCCCGAGGAGCGTCTTGCCACATATCAACAAAGGGTCTGACTGAGGGTCTCCATGAGAGAAGCCCCAGGAAGACGTGTCCCGAGGAGCGTCTTGCCACATGTAAGCACTGGGTCTGACTGAGCGCCTCCAGGAGAGAGGCCCCAGCAAGACGCGCCCCGAGCAGCGTCTTGCCTTATGTCAGCACTCAGTCTGACTGAGCGCCTCCAGGAGAGAGGCCCAAGCAAGACGCGCCCCGAGGAGCGTCTTGCCACATGTCAACAATGGGTCTGACTGAGGGCCTCCAGGAGAGAAGCCCAAGCAAGATGCGCCCAAAGGAGCGTCTTGCCACATGTAAACAATGGGTCTGACTGAGGGCCTCCAGGAGAGAAGCCCAAGCAAGACGCGCCCCGAGGAGCGTCTTGCCACATATCAACAATGGGTCTGACTGAGGGCCTCCATGAGAGAAGCCCAAGCAAGACGCGCCCCGAGGAGCGTCTTGCCACATGTCACCACTGGGTCTGACTGAGTGCCTCCAGGAGAGAGGCCCAAGCAAGACGCGCCCCGAGGAGCGTCTTGCCACATATCAACAATGGGTCTGACTGAGGGCCTCCATGAGAGAAGCCCAAGCAAGACGCGCCCCGAGGAGCGTCTTGCCACATGTCACCACTGGGTCTGACTGAGTGCCTCCAGGAGAGAGGCCCAAGCAAGATGCGCCCAAAGGAGCGTCTTGCCACATGTCAACAATGGGTCTGACTGAGGGCCTCCAGGAGAGAAGCCCCAGCAAGACGCGCCCCGAGGAGCGTCTTGCCACATGTCAACAATGGGTCTGACTGAGGGCCTCCAGGAGAGAAGCCCAAGCAAGATGCGCCCAAAGGAGCGTCTTGCCACATGTCAACAATGGGTCTGACTGAGGGCCTCCAGGAGAGAAGCCCAAGCAAGATGCGCCCAAAGGAGCGTCTTGCCACATGTAAACAATGGGTCTGACTGAGGGCCTCCAGGAGAGAAGCCCAAGCAAGACGCGCCCCGAGGAGCGTCTTGCCACATGTCAGCACTCGGTCTGACTGAGCGCCTCCAGGAGAGAGGCCCAAGCAAGACGCGCCCCGAGGAGCGTCTTGCCACATATCAACAATGGGTCTGACTGAGTGCCTCCATGAGAGAAGCCCAAGCAAGACGCGCCCCGAGGAGCGTCTTGCCACATGTCACCACTGGGTCTGACTGAGCGCCTCCAGGAGAGAGGCCCAAGCAAGACGCGCCCCGGTCGAGCGTCTTGCCACATGTAATCACTGGGTCTGACTGAGCGCCTCCAGGAGAGAAGCCCCAGCAAGACGCGCCCCGAGGAGCGTCTTACCACATGTCAGCACTCGGTCTGACTGAACGCATCCAGGAGAGAAGCCCAAGCAAGACGCGCCCCGAGGAGCGTCTTGCCACATGTCAGCACTCGGTCTGACTGAACGCCTCCAGGAGAGAAGCCCCAGCAAGACGCGCCCCGAGGAGCGTCTTGCCACATGTAAGCACTGGGTCTGACTGAGCGCCTCCAGGAGAGAGGCCCCAGCAAGACGCGCCCCGAGGAGCGTCTTGCCTTATGTCAGCACTCGGTCTGACTGAGCGCCTCCAGGAGAGAGGCCCAAGCAAGACGCGCCCCGAGGAGCGTCTTGCCACATGTCAACAATGGTTCTGACTGAGGGCCTCCAGGAGAGAAGCCCAAGCAAGACGCGCCCCGAGGAGCGTCTTGCCACATGTCAGCACTCGGTCTGACTGAGCGCCTCCAGGAGAGAGGCCCAAGCAAGACGCACCCCGAGGAGCGTCTTGACACATGTCAACACTGGGGCTGACAGAGGGCCTCCAGGAGAGAGGCCCAAGCAAGATGCGCCCCGAGGAGCGTCTTGCCACATGTAAACAATGGGTCTGACTGAGGGCCTCCAGGAGAGAAGCCCAAGCAAGACGCGCCCCGAGGAGCGTCTTGCCACATGTCAGCACTCGGTCTGACTGAGCGCCTCCAGGAGAGAGGCCCAAGCAAGACGCGCCCCGAGGAGCGTCTTGCCACATATCAACAATGGGTCTGACTGAGGGCCTCCATGAGAGAAGCCCAAGCAAGACGCGCCCCGAGGAGCGTCTTGTCACATGTCAACACTGGGTCTGACTGAGCGCCTCCAGGAGAGAAGCCCCAGCAAGACGCGCCCCGAGGAGCGTCTTGCCACATGTCAGCACTCTGTCTGACTGTGAGCCTCCAGGAGAGAGGCCCAAGCAAGACGCGCCCCGAGGAGCGTCTTGCCACATGTCAACAATGAGTCTGACTGAGGGCCTCCAGGAGAGAAGCCCAAGCAAGACGCGCCCCGAGGAGCGTCTTGCCACATGTCAGCACTCGGTCTGACTGAACGCCTCCAGGAGAGAAGCCCCAGCAAGACGCGCCCCAAGGAGCGTCTTGCCACATGTCAGCACTCGGTTTGACTGAGTGCCTCCAGGAGAGAGGCCCAAGCAAGACGCGCCCCGAGGAGCGTCTTGCCACATATCAACAATGGGTGTGACTGAGGGCCTCCATGAGAGAAGCCCCAGCAAGACGCGCCCCGAGGAGCGTCTTGCCACATGTAAGCACTGGGTCTGACTGAGCGCCTCCAGGAGAGAAGCCCAAGCAAGACGCGCCCCGAGGAGCGTCTTGCCACATGTCAGCACTCGGTCTGACTGAACGCCTCCAGGAGAGAAGCCCCAGCAAGACGCGCCCCAAGGAGCGTCTTGCCACATGTCAGCACTCGGTCTGACTGAGTGCCTCCAGGAGAGAAGCCCAAGCAAGACGCGCCCCGAGGAGCGTCTTGCCACATATCAACAAAGGGTCTGACTGAGGGTCTCCATGAGAGAAGCCCCAGGAAGACGTGTCCCGAGGAGCGTCTTGCCACATGTAAGCACTGGGTCTGACTGAGCGCCTCCAGGAGAGAGGCCCCAGCAAGACGCGCCCCGAGCAGCGTCTTGCCTTATGTCAGCACTCAGTCTGACTGAGCGCCTCCAGGAGAAAGGCCCAAGCAAGACGCGCCCCGAGGAGCGTCTTGCCACATGTCAACAATGGGTCTGACTGAGGGCCTCCAGGAGAGAAGCCCAAGCAAGATGCGCCCAAAGGAGCGTCTTGCCACATGTAAACAATGGGTCTGACTGAGGGCCTCCAGGAGAGAAGCCCAAGCAAGACGCGCCCCGAGGAGCGTCTTGCCACATGTCAGCACTCGTTCTGACTGAGCACCTCCAGGAGAGAGGCCCAAGCAAGACGCGCCCCGAGGAGCGTCTTGCCACATATCAACAATGGGTCTGACTGAGGGCCTCCATGAGAGAAGCCCAAGCAAGACGCGCCCCGAGGAGCGTCTTGCCACATGTCACCACTGGGTCTGACTGAGTGCCTCCAGGAGAGAGGCCCAAGCAAGACGCACCCCGAGGAGTGTCTTGCCACATGTCAACAATGAGTCTGACTGAGGGCCTCCAGGAGAGAAGCCCAAGCAAGACGCTTCCCGAGGAGCGTCTTGCCACATGTAAGCACTGGGTCTGACTGAGCGCCTCCAGGAGAGAAGCCCCAGCAAGACGCGCCCCGAGGAGCGTCTTGCCACATGTCAACAATGGGTCTGACTGAGGGCCTCCAGGAGAGAAGCCCAAGCAAGATGCGCCCAAAGGAGCGTCTTGCCACATGTCAACAATGGGTCTGACTGAGGGCCTCCAGGAGAGAAGCCCAAGCAAGATGCGCCCAAAGGAGCGTCTTGCCACATGTAAACAATGGGTCTGACTGAGGGCCTCCAGGAGAGAAGCCCAAGCAAGACGCGCCCCAAGGAGCGTCTTGCCACATGTCAGCACTCGGTCTGACTGAGCGCCTCCAGGAGAGAGGCCCAAGCAAGACGCGCCCCGAGGAGCGTCTTGCCACATATCAACAATGGGTCTGACTGAGTGCCTCCATGAGAGAAGCCCAAGCAAGACGCGCCCCGAGGAGCGTCTTGCCACATGTCACCACTGGGTCTGACTGAGCGCCTCCAGGAGAGAGGCCCAAGCAAGACGCGCCCCGGTCGAGCGTCTTGCCACATGTAATCACTGGGTCTGACTGAGCGCCTCCAGGAGAGAAGCCCCAGCAAGACGCGCCCCGAGGAGCGTCTTACCACATGTCAGCACTCGGTCTGACTGAACGCATCCAGGAGAGAAGCCCAAGCAAGACGCGCCCCGAGGAGCGTCTTGCCACATGTCAGCACTCGGTCTGACTGAACGCCTCCAGGAGAGAAGCCCCAGCAAGACGCGCCCCGAGGAGCGTCTTGCCACATGTAAGCACTGGGTCTGACTGAGCGCCTCCAGGAGAGAGGCCCCAGCAAGACGCGCCCCGAGGAGCGTCTTGCCTTATGTCAGCACTCGGTCTGACTGAGCGCCTCCAGGAGAGAGGCCCAAGCAAGACGCGCCCCGAGGAGCGTCTTGCCACATGTCAACAATGGTTCTGACTGAGGGCCTCCAGGAGAGAAGCCCAAGCAAGACGCGCCCCGAGGAGCGTCTTGCCACATGTCAGCACTCGGTCTGACTGAGCGCCTCCAGGAGAGAGGCCCAAGCAAGACGCACCCCGAGGAGCGTCTTGACACATGTCAACACTGGGGCTGACAGAGGGCCTCCAGGAGAGAGGCCCAAGCAAGATGCGCCCCGAGGAGCGTCTTGCCACATGTAAACAATGGGTCTGACTGAGGGCCTCCAGGAGAGAAGCCCAAGCAAGACGCGCCCCGAGGAGCGTCTTGCCACATGTCAGCACTCGGTCTGACTGAGCGCCTCCAGGAGAGAGGCCCAAGCAAGACGCGCCCCGAGGAGCGTCTTGCCACATATCAACAATGGGTCTGACTGAGGGCCTCCATGAGAGAAGCCCAAGCAAGACGCGCCCCGAGGAGCGTCTTGTCACATGTCAACACTGGGTCTGACTGAGCGCCTCCAGGAGAGAAGCCCCAGCAAGACGCGCCCCGAGGAGCGTCTTGCCACATGTCAGCACTCTGTCTGACTGTGAGCCTCCAGGAGAGAGGCCCAAGCAAGACGCGCCCCGAGGAGCGTCTTGCCACATGTCAACAATGAGTCTGACTGAGGGCCTCCAGGAGAGAAGCCCAAGCAAGACGCGCCCCGAGGAGCGTCTTGCCACATGTCAGCACTCGGTCTGACTGAACGCCTCCAGGAGAGAAGCCCCAGCAAGACGCGCCCCAAGGAGCGTCTTGCCACATGTCAGCACTCGGTTTGACTGAGTGCCTCCAGGAGAGAGGCCCAAGCAAGACGCGCCCCGAGGAGCGTCTTGCCACATATCAACAATGGGTGTGACTGAGGGCCTCCATGAGAGAAGCCCCAGCAAGACGCGCCCCGAGGAGCGTCTTGCCACATGTAAGCACTGGGTCTGACTGAGCGCCTCCAGGAGAGAGGCCCCAGCAAGACGCGCCCCGAGGAGCGTCTTGCCTTATGTCAGCACTCGGTCTGACTGAGCGCCTCCAGGAGAGAGGCCCAAGCAAGACGCGCCCCGAGGAGCGTCTTGCCACATGTCAACAATGGGTCTGACTGAGGGCCTCCAGGAGAGAAGCCCAAGCAAGATGCGCCCAAAGGAGCGTCTTGCCACATGTAAACAATGGGTCTGACTGAGGGCCTCCAGGAGAGAAGCCCAAGCAAGACGTGCCCCGAGGAGCGTCTTGCCACATGTCAGCACTCGGTCTGACTGAGCGCCTCCAGGAGAGAGGCCCAAGCAAGACGCGCCCCGAGGAGCGTCTTGCCACATATCAACAATGGGTCTGACTGAGGGCCTCCATGAGAGAAGCCCAAGCAAGACGCGCCCCGAGGAGCGTCTTGCCACATGTCACCACTGGGTCTGACTGAGTGCCTCCAGGAGAGAGGCCCAAGCAAGACGCACCCCGAGGAGCGTCTTGCCACATGTCAACAATGAGTCTGACTGAGGGCCTCCAGGAGAGAAGCCCAAGCAAGACGCTTCCCGAGGAGCGTCTTGCCACATGTCGGCACTCGGTCTGACTGAACCCCTCTAGGAGAGAAGCCCCAGCAAGACGCGCCCCGAGGAGCGTCTTGCAACATGTAAGCACTGGGTCTGACTGAGCGCCTCCAGGAGAGAGGCCCCAGCAAGACGCGCCCCGAGGAGCGTCTTGCCTTATGTCAGCACTCGGTCTGACTGAGCGCCTCCAGGAGAGAGGCCCAAGCAAGACGCGCCCCGAGGAGCGTCTTGCCACATGTCAACAATGGGTCTGACTGAGGGCCTCCAGGAGAGAAGCCCAAGCAAGATGCGCCCAAAGGAGCGTCTTGCCACATGTAAACAATGGGTCTGACTGAGGGCCTCCAGGAGAGAAGCCCAAGCAAGACGCGCCCTGAGGAGCGTCTTGCCACATGTCAGCACTTGGTCTGACTGAGCGCCTCCAGGAGAGAGGCCCAAGCAAGACGCGCCCCGAGGAGCGTCTTGCCACATATCAACAATGGGTCTGACTGAGGGCCTCCAGGAGAGAAGCCCAAGCAAGACGCGCCCCGAGGAGCGTCTTGCCACATGTAAGCACTGGGTCTGACTGAGAGCCTCCAGGAGAGATGCCCAAGCAAGACGCGCCCCGAGGAGCGTCTTGCCACATGTCACCACTGGGTCTGACTGAGCGCCTCCAGGAGAGAGGCCCAAGCAAGACGCGCCCCGAGGAGCGTCTTGCCACATGTCAACAATGGGGCTGACAGAGGGCCTCCAGGAGAGAAGCCCAAGCAATACGCTCCCCGAGGAGTGTCTTGCCACATGTCACTACTCAGTCTGACTGAGCGCTTCCAGGAGAGAGGCCCAAGCAAGACGCGCCCCGAGGAGCGTCTTGCCACGTGTCAACACTGGGTCTGATTGAGGGCCTCCAGGAGAGAGGCCCAAGAAAGATGCGCCCCGAGGAGCGTCTTGCCACATGTCAACACTTGGTCTGACAGAGCGTCTCCAGGAGAGAGGCCCAAGCAAGACGCGCCCCGAGGAGCGTCTTGCCACATGTCACCACTGGGTCTGATTGAGCGCCTCCAGGAGAGAGGCCACAGCAAGACGCGCCCCGAGGAGCATCTTGCCTTATGTCAGCACTCGGTCTGACTGAGAGCCTCCAGGAGAGAGGCCCAAGCAAGACGCGCCCCGAGGAGCGTCTTGCCACATGTCAACAATGGGTCTGACAGAGGGCCTCCACGAGAGAGGCCCAAGCAAGACGCTCCTCGGGGCGCGTCTTGTCACATGTCAAAACTGGGTCTGACTGAGCGCCTCCAGGAGAGAAGCCCCAGCAAGACGTGCCCCGAGGAGCGTCTTGCCACATGTCAGCACTCGGTCTGACTGAGCGCCTCCAGGAGAGAGGCCCAAGCATGATGCGCCCCGAGGAGCGTCTTGCCACATGTAAACAATGGGTCTGACTGAGGGCCTCCAGGAGAGAAGCCCAAGCAAGACGTGCCCCGAGGAGCGTCTTGCCACATGTCAGCACTCGGTCTGACTGAGCGCCTCTAGGAGAGAGGCCCAAGCAAGACGCGCCCCGAGGAGCGTCTTGCCACATATCAACAATGGATCTGACTGAGGGCCTCCAAGAGAGAAGCCCAAGCAAGACGCACCCCGAGGAGCGTCTTGTCACATGTCACCACTGGGTCTGACTGAGCACCTCCAGGAGAGAGGCCCAAGCAAGACGCGCCCCGAGGAGCGTCTTGCCACATGTCACCACTGTGTCTGACTGAGCGCCTCCAGGAGAGAGGCCCAAGCAAGACGCGCCCCGAGGAGCGCCTTGCCACATGTCACCACTGGGTCTGACTGAGCGCCTCCAGGAGAGAGGCCCAAGCAAGACGCGCCCCGAGGAGCGTCTTGTCACATGTCACCACTGGGTCGGACTGAGCGCCTCCAGGAGAGAGGCCCAAGCAAGACGCGCCCCGAGGAGCGTCTTGCCACATGTCAGCACTCGGTCTGACTGAACGCCTCCAGGAGAGAAGACCCAGCAAGACGCGCCCCGAGGAGCGTCTTGCCACATGTCAGCACTCGGTCTGACTGAGCGCCTCCAGGAGAGAGGCCCAAGCAAGACGCGCCCCGAGGAGCGTCTTGCCACATGTCAGCACTCGGTCTGACTGAACGCCTCCAGGAGAGAAGACCCAGCAAGACGCGCCCCGAGGAGCGTCTTGCCACATGTCAGCACTCGGTCTGACTGAGCGCCTCCAGGAGAGAGGCCCAAGCAAGACGCGCCCCGAGGAGCGTCTTGCCACATATCAACAATGGGTCTGACTGACGGCCTCCATGAGAGAAGCCCAAGCAAGACGCGCCCCGAGGAGCGTCTTGTCACATGTCACCACTGGGTCTGACTGAGCGCCTCCAGGAGAGAGGCCCAAGCAAGATGCGCCCCGAGGAGCGTCTTGCCACATGTAAGCACTGGGTATGACTGAGCGCCTCCAGGAGAGAGGCCCCAGCAAAACGTGCCCCGAGGAGCGTCTTGCCTTATGTCAGCACTCGGTCTGACTGAGCGCCTCCAGGAGAGAGGCCCAAGCAAGACGCGCCCCGAGGAGCGTCTTGCCACATGTAAACAATGGGTCTGACTGAGGGCCTCCAGGAGAGAAGCCCAAGCAAGACGCGCCCCGAGGAGCGTCTTGCCACATGTCAGCACTCGGTCTGACTGAACGCCTCCAGGAGAGAAGCCCAAGCAAGACGCGCCCCGAGGTGCGTCTTGCCACATGTCAGCACTCGGTCTGACTGAACGCCTCCAGGAGAGAAGCCCCAGCAAGACGTGCCCCGAGGAGCGTCTTGCCACATGTAAGCACTGGGTCTGACTGAGCGCCTCCAGGAGAGAGGCCCCAGCAAGACGCGCCCCGAGGAGTGTCTTGCCTTATGTCAGCACTCGGTCTGACTGAGCGCCTCCAGGAGAGAGGCCCAAGCAAGACGCACCCCGAGGAGCGTCTTGCCACATGTCAACAATGGGTCTGACTGAGGGCCTCCAGGAGAGAAGCCCAAGCAAGACGCGCCCCGAGGAGCGTCTTGCCACATGTCAGCACTCGGTCTGACTGAGCGCCTCCAGGAGAGAGGCCCAAGCAAGACGCACCCCGAGGAGCGTCTTGACACATGTCAACACTGGGGCTGACAGAGGGCCTCCAGGAGAGAGGCCCAAGCAAGATGCGCCCCGAGGAGCGTCTTGCCACATGTAAACAATGGGTCTGACTGAGGGCCTCCAGGAGAGAAGCCCAAGCAAGACGCGCCCCGAGGAGCGTCTTGCCACATGTCAACAATGGGTCTGACTGAAGGCCTCCAGGAGAGAAGCCCAAGCAAGACGCGCCCCGAGGAGCGTCTTGCCTTATGTCAGCACTCGGTCTGACTGAGCGCCTCCAGGAGAGAGGCCCAAGCAAGACGCGCCCCGAGGAGCGTCTTGCCACATGTCAACAATGGGTCTGACTGAGGGCCTCCAGGAGAGAAGCCCAAGCAAGATGCGCCCAAAGGAGTGTCTTGCCACATGTAAACAATGGGTCTGACTGAGGGCCTCCAGGAGAGAAGCCCAAGCAAGACGCGCCCCGAGGAGCGTCTTGCCACATGTCAGCACTTGGTCTGACTGAGCGCCTCCAGGAGAGAGGCCCAAGCAAGACGCGCCCCGAGGAGCGTCTTGCCACATATCAACAATGGGTCTGACTGAGGGCCTCCATGAGAGAAGCCCAAGCAAGACGCGCCGCAAGGAGCGTCTTGCCACATGTCACCACTGGGTCTGACTGAGTGCCTCCAGGAGAGAGGCCCAAGCAAGACGCACCCCGAGGAGCGTCTTGCCACGTGTCAACACTGGGTCTGACAGAGCGTCTCCAGGAGAGAGGCCCAAGCAAGACGCCCCCCGAGGAGCGTCTTGCCACATGTCACCACTGGGTCTGACTGAGCGCCTCCAGGAGAGAGGCCCAAGCAAGACGCGCCCCGAGGAGCGTCTTGCCACATGTAAGCACTGGGTCTGACTGAGCGCCTCCAGGAGAGAAGCCCCAGCAAGACGCGCCCCGAGGAGCGTCTTACCACATGTCAGCACTCGGTCTGACTGAACGCCTCCAGGAGAGAAGCCCAAGCAAGACGCGCCCCGAGGAGCGTCTTGCCACATGTCAGCACTCGGTCTGACTGAACGCCTCCAGGAGAGAAGCCCCAGCAAGACGCGCCCCGAGGAGCGTCTTGCCACATGTAAGCACTGGGTCTGACTGAGCGCCTCCAGGAGAGAGGCCCCAGCAAGACGCGCCCCGAGGAGCGTCTTGCCTTATGTCAGCACTCGGTCTGACTGAGCGCCTCCAGGAGAGAGGCCCAAGCAAGACGCGCCCCGAGGAGCGTCTTGCCACATGTCAACAATGGGTCTGACTGAGGGCCTCCAGGAGAGAAGCCCAAGCAAGATGCGCCCAAAGGAGCGTCTTGCCACATGTAAACAATGGGTCTGACTGAGGGCCTCCAGGAGAGAAGCCCAAGCAAGACGTGCCCCGAGGAGCGTCTTGCCACATGTCAGCACTCGGTCTGACTGAGCGCCTCCAGGAGAGAGGCCCAAGCAAGACGCGCCCCGAGGAGCGTCTTGCCACATATCAACAATGGTCTGACTGAGGGCCTCCATGAGAGAAGCCCAAGCAAGACGCGCCCCGAGGAGCGTCTAACCACATGTCACCACTGGGTCTGACTGAGTGCCTCCAGGAGAGAGGCCCAAGCAAGACGCACCCCGAGGAGTGTCTTGCCACATGTCAACAATGAGTCTGACTGAAGGCCTCCAGGAGAGAAGCACAAGCAAGACGCTTCCCGAGGAGCGTCTTGCCACATGTCGGCACTCGGTCTGACTGAACCCCTCTAAGAGAGAAGCCCCAGCAAGACGCGCCCCGAGGAGCGTCTTGCCACATGTAAGCACTGGGTCTGACTGAGCGCCTCCAGGAGAGAGGCCCCAGCAAGACGCGCCCCGAGGAGCGTCTTGCCTTATGTCAGCACTCGGTCTGACTGAGCGCCTCCAGGAGAGAGGCCCAAGCAAGACGCGCCCCGAGGAGCGTCTTGCCACATGTCAACAATGAGTCTGACTGAGGGCCTCCAGGAGAGAAGCCCAAGCAAGACGCGCCCCGAGGAGCGTCTTGCCACATGTCAGCACTCGGTCTGACTGAACGCCTCCAGGAGAGAAGCCCCAGCAAGACGCGCCCCAAGGAGCGTCTTGCCACATGTCAGCACTCGGTCTGACTGAGTGCCTCCAGGAGAGAGGCCCAAGCAAGACGCGCCCCGAGGAGCATCTTGCCACATATCAACAATGGGTGTGACTGAGGGCCTCCATGAGAGAAGCCCCAGCAAGACGCGCCCCGAGGAGCGTCTTGCCACATGTAAGCACTGGGTCTGACTGAGCGCCTCCAGGAGAGAGGCCCCAGCAAGACGCGCCCCGAGGAGCGTCTTGCCTTATGTCAGCACTCGGTCTGACTGAGCGCCTCCAGTAGAGAGGCCCAAGCAAGAAGCGCCCCGAGGAGCGTCTTGCCACATGTCAACAATGGGTCTGACTGAGGGCCTCCAGGAGAGAAGCCCAAGCAAGATGCGCCCAAAGGAGCGTCTTGCCACATGTAAACAATGGGTCTGACTGAGGGCCTCCAGGAGAGAAGCCCAAGCAAGACGTGCCCCGAGGAGCGTCTTGTCACATGTCAGCACTCGGTCTGACTGAGCGCCTCCAGGAGAGAGGCCCAAGCAAGACGCGCCCCGAGGAGCGTCTTGCCACATATCAACAATGGGTCTGTCTGAGGGCCTCCATGAGAGAAGCCCAAGCAAGACGCGCCCCGAGGAGCGTTTTGCCACATGTCACCACTGGGTCTGACTGAGTGCCTCCAGGAGAGAGGCCCAAGCAAGACGCACCCCGAGGAGCGTCTTGCCACATGTCAACAATGAGTCTGACTGAGGGCCTCCAGGAGAGAAGCCCAAGCAAGACGCTTCCCGAGGAGCGTCTTGCCACATGTCGGCACTCGGTCTGACTGAACCCCTCTAGGAGAGAAGCCCCAGCAAGACGCGCCCCGAGGAGCGTCTTGCCACATGTAAGCACTGGGTCTGACTGAGCGCCTCCAGGAGAGAGGCCCCAGCAAGACGCGCCCCGAGGAGCGTCTTGCCTTATGTCAGCACTCGGTCTGACTGAGCGCCTCCAGGAGAGAGGCCCAAGCAAGACGCGCCCCGAGGAGCGTCTTGCCACATGTCAACAATGGGTCTGACTGAGGGCCTCCAGGAGAGAAGCCCAAGCAAGATGCGCCCAAAGGAGCGTCTTGCCACATGTAAACAATGGGTCTGACTGAGGGCCTCCAGGAGAGAAGCCCAAGCAAGACGCGCCCCGAGGAGCGTCTTGCCACATGTCAGCACTTGGTCTGACTGAGCGCCTCCAGGAGAGAGGCCCAAGCAAGACGCGCCCCGAGGAGCGTCTTGCCACATATCAACAATGGGTCTGACTGAGGGCCTCCATGAGAGAAGCCCAAGCAAGACGCGCCGCGAGGAGCGTCTTGCCACATGTCACCACTGGGTCTGACTGAGTGCCTCCAGGAGAGAGGCCCAAGCAAGACGCACCCCGAGGAGCGTCTTGCCACGTGTCAACACTGGGTCTGACAGAGCGTCTCCAGGAGAGAGGCCCAAGCAAGACGCCCCCCGAGGAGCGTCTTGCCACATGTCACCACTGGGTCTGACTGAGCGCCTCCAGGAGAGAGGCCCAAGCAAGACGCGCCCCGAGGAGCGTCTTGCCACATGTAAGCACTGGGTCTGACTGAGCGCCTCCAGGAGAGAAGCCCCAGCAAGACGCGCCCCGAGGAGCGTCTTACCACATGTCAGCACTCGGTCTGACTGAACGCCTCCAGGAGAGAAGCCCAAGCAAGATGCGCCCCGAGGAGCGTCTTGCCACATGTCAGCACTCGGTCTGACTGAACGCCTCCAGGAGAGAAGCCCCAGCAAGACGCGCCCCGAGGAGCGTCTTGCCACATGTAAGCACTGGGTCTGACTGAGCGCCTCCAGGAGAGAGGCCCCAGCAAGACGCGCCCCGAGGAGCGTCTTGCCTTATGTCAGCACTCGGTCTGACTGAGCGCCTCCAGGAGAGAGGCCCAAGCAAGACGCGCCCCGAGGAGCGTCTTGCCACATGTCAACAATGGGTCTGACTGAGGGCCTCCAGGAGAGAAGCCCAAGCAAGACGTGCCCCGAGGAGCGTCTTGCCACATGTCAGCACTCGGTCTGACTGAGCGCCTCCAGGAGAGAGGCCCAAGCAAGACGCGCCCCGAGGAGCGTCTTGCCACATGTAAGCACTGGGTCTGACTGAGCGCCTCCAGGAGAGAGGCCCCAGCAAGACGCGCCCCGAGGAGCGTCTTGCCTTATGTCAGCACTCGGTCTGACTGAGCGCCTCCAGGAGAGAGGCCCAAGCAAGACGCACCCCGAGGAGCGTCTTGCCACATGTCAACAATGAGTCTGACTGAGGGCCTCCAGGAGAGAAGCCCAAGCAAGACGCTTCCCGAGGAGCGTCTTGCCACATGTCGGCACTCGGTCTGACTGAACCCCTCTAGGAGAGAAGCCCCAGCAAGACGCGCCCCGAGGAGCGTCTTGCCACATGTAAGCACTGGGTCTGACTGAGCGCCTCCAGGAGAGAGGCCCCAGCAAGACGCGCCCCGAGGAGCGTCTTGCCTTATGTCAGCACTCGGTCTGACTGAGCGCCTCCAGGAGAGAGGCCCAAGCAAGACGCGCCCCGAGGAGCGTCTTGCCACATGTCAACAATGGGTCTGACTGAGGGCCTCCAGGAGAGAAGCCCAAGCAAGATGCGCCCAAAGGAGCGTCTTGCCACATGTAAACAATGGGTCTGACTGAGGGCCTCCAGGAGAGAAGCCAAAGCAAGACGCGCCCCGAGGAGCGTCTTGCCACATGTCAGCACTTGGTCTGACTGAGCGCCTCCAGGAGAGAGGCCCAAGCAAGACGCGCCCCGAGGAGCGTCTTGCCACATATCAACAATGGGTCTGACTGAGCGCCTCCATGAGAGAAGCCCAAGCAAGACGCGCCGCGAGGAGCGTCTTGCCACATGTCATCACTGGGTCTGACTGAGCGCCTCCAGGAGAGACGCCCAAGCAAGATGCGCCCCGAGGAGCGTCTTGCCACATGTCACCACTGGGTCTGACTGAGCGCCTCCAGGAGAGAGGCCCAAGCAAGACGCGCCCCGAGGAGCGTCTTGCCACATGTAAGCACTGGGTCTGACTGAGCGCCTCCAGGAGAGAAGCCCCAGCAAGACGCGCCCCGAGGAGCGTCTTACCACATGTCAGCACTCGGTCTGACTGAACGCCTCCAGGAGAGAAGCCCAAGCAAGATGCGCCCCGAGGAGCGTCTTGCCACATGTCAGCACTCGGTCTGACTGAACGCCTCCAGGAGAGAAGCCCCAGCAAGACGCGCCCCGAGGAGCGTCTTGCCACATGTAAGCACTGGGTCTGACTGAGCGCCTCCAGGAGAGAGGCCCCAAAAAGACGCGCCCCGAGGAGCGTCGTGCCTTATGTCAGCACTCGGTCTGACTGAGCGCCTCCAGGAGAGAAGCCCAAGCAAGATGCGCCCCGAGGAGCGTCTTACCACATGTCAGCACTCGGTCTGACTGAACGCCTCCAGGAGAGAAGCCCAAGCAAGATGCGCCCCGAGGAGCGTCTTGCCACATGTCAGCACTCGGTCTGACTGAACGCCTCCAGGAGAGAAGCCCAAGCAAGATGCGCCCCGAGGAGCGTCTTGCCACATGTCAGCACTCGGTCTGACTGAACGCCTCCAGGAGAGAAGCCCCAGCAAGACGCGCCCCGAGGAGCGTCTTGCCACATGTCAGCACTCGGTCTGACTGAGCGCCTCCAGGAGAGAGGCCCAAGCAAGACGCACCCCGAGGAGCGTCTTGACACATGTCAACACTGGGGCTGACAGAGGGCCTCCAGGAGAGAGGCCCAAGCAATACGCTCCACGAGGAGTGTCTTGCCACATGTCACTACTCAGTCTGACTGAGCGCTTCCAGGAGAGAGGCCCAAGCAAGACGCGCCCCGAGGAGCGTCTTGCCACGTGTCAACACTGGGTCTGATTGAGGGCCTCCAGGAGAGAGGCCCAAGAAAGATGCGCCCCGAGGAGCGTCTTGCCACATGTCAACAATGGGTCTGACAGAGGGCCTCCAGGAGAGAGGCCCAAGCAATACGCGCCCCGAGGAGCGTGTTGCCACATGTCACCACTGGGTCTGACTGAGCGCCTCCAGGAGAGAGGCCCAAGCAAGACGCGCCCCGAGGAGCGTCTTGCCACATGTCAACACTTGGTCTGACTGAGCGTCTCCAGGAGAGAGGCCCAAGCAAGACGCGCCCCGAGGAGCGTCTTGCCACGTGTCACCACTGGGTCTGATTGAGCGCCTCCAGGAGAGAGGCCACAGCAAGACGCGCCCCGAGGAGCATCTTGCCTTATGTCAGCACTCGGTCTGACTGAGAGCCTCCAGGAGAGAGGCCCAAGCAAGACGCTCCTCGGGGCGTGTCTTGTCACATGTCAAAACTGGGTCTGACTGAGCGCCTCCAGGAGAGAAGCCCCAGCAAGACGTGCCCCGAGGAGCGTCTTGCCACATGTCAGCACTCGGTCTGACTGAGCGCCTCCAGGAGAGAGGCCCAAGCATGATGCGCCCCGAGGAGCGTCTTGCCACATGTAAACAATGAGTCTGACTGAGGGCCTCCAGGAGAGAAGCCCAAGCAAGACGTGCCCCGAGGAGCGTCTTGCCACATGTCAGCACTCGGTCTGACTGAGCGCCTCTAGGAGAGAGGCCCAAGCAAGACGCGCCCCGAGGAGCGTCTTGCCACATGTCAACAATGGATCTGACTGAGGGCCTCCAAGAGAGAAGCCCAAGCAAGACGCACCCCGAGGAGCGTCTTGTCATATGTCACCACTGGGTCTGACTGAGCACCTCCAGGAGAGAGGCCCAAGCAAGACGCGCCCCGAGGAGCGTCTTGCCACATGTCACCACTGTGTCTGACTGAGCGCCTCCAGGAGAGAGGCCCAAGCAAGACGCGCCCCGAGGAGCGCCTTGCCACATGTCACCACTGGGTCTGACTGAGCGCCTCCAGGAGAGAGGCCCAAGCAAGACGCGCCCCGAGGAGCGTCTTGTCACATGTCACCACTGGGTCGGACTGAGCGCCTCCAGGAGAGAGGCCCAAGCAAGACGCGCCCCGAGGAGCGTCTTGCCACATGTCAGCACTCGGTCTGACTGAACGCCTCCAGGAGAGAAGACCCAGCAAGACGTGCCCCGAGGAGCGTCTTGCCACATGTCAGCACTCGGTCTGACTGAGCGCCTCCAGGAGAGAGGCCCAAGCAAGACGCGCCCCGAGGAGCGTCTTGCCACATATCAACAATGGGTCTGACTGACGGCCTCCATGAGAGAAGCCCAAGCAAGACGCGCCCCGAGGAGCGTCTTGTCACATGTCACCACTGGGTCTGACTGAGCGCCTCCAGGAGAGAGGCCCAAGCAAGATGCGCCCCGAGGAGCGTCTTGCCACATGAAATCACTGGGTATGGCTGAGCGCCTCCAGGAGAGAGGCCCCAGCAAAACGTGCCCCGAGGAGCGTCTTGCCTTATGTCAGCACTCGGTCTGACTGAGCGCCTCCAGGAGAGAGGCCCAAGCAAGACGCGCCCCGAGGAGCGTCTTGCCACATGTAAACAATGGGTCTGACTGAGGGCCTCCAGGAGAGAAGCCCAAGCAAGACGCGCCCCGAGGAGCGTCTTGCCACATGTCAGCACTCGGTCTGACTGAACGCCTCCAGGAGAGAAGCCGAAGCAAGACGCGCCCCGAGGTGCGTCTTGCCACATGTCAGCACTCGGTCTGACTGAACGCCTCCAGGAGAGAAGCCCCAGCAAGACGCGCCCCGAGGAGCGTCTTGCCACATGTAAGCACTGGGTCTGACTGAGCACCTCCAGGAGAGAGGCCCCAGCAAGACGCGCCCCGAGGAGTGTCTTGCCTTATGTCAGCACTCGGTCTGACTGAGCGCCTCCAGGAGAGAGGCCCAAGCAAGACGCGCCCCGAGGAGCGTCTTGCCACATGTCAACAATGGGTCTGACTGAGGGCCTCCAGGAGAGAAGCCCAAGCAAGACGCGCCCCGAGGAGCGTCTTGCCACATGTCAGCACTCGGTCTGACTGAGCGCCTCCAGGAGAGAGGCCCAAGCAAGACGCACCCCGAGGAGCGTCTTGACACATGTCAACACTGGGGCTGACAGAGGGCCTCCAGGAGAGAGTTCCAAGCAAGATGCGCCCCGAGGAGCGTCTTGCCACATGTAAACAATGGGTCTGACTGAGGGCCTCCAGGAGAGAAGCCCAATCATGACGCGCCCCGAGGAGCGTCTTGCCACATGTCAACAATGGGTCTGACTGAGGGCCTCCAGGAGAGAAGCCCAAGCAAGACGCGCCCCGAGGAGTGTCTTGCCTTATGTCAGCACTCGGTCTGACTGAGCGCCTCCAGGAGAGAGGCCCAAGCAAGACGCGCCCCGAGGAACGTCTTGCCACATGTCAACAATGGGTCTGACTGAGGGCCTCCAGGAGAGAAGCCCAAGCAAGATGCGCCCAAAGGAGCGTCTTGCCACATGTAAACAATGGGTCTGACTGAGGGCCTCCAGGAGAGAAGCCCAAGCAAGACGCGCCCCGAGGAGCGTCTTGCAACATGTCAGCACTTGGTCTGACTGAGCGCCTCCAGGAGAGAGGCCCAAGCAAGACGCGCCCCGAGGAGCGTCTTGCCACATATCAACAATGGGTCTGACTGAGGGCCTCCATGAGAGAAGCCCAAGCAAGACGCGCCCCGAGGAGCGTCTTGCCACATGTCACCACTGGGTCTGACTGAGTGCCTCCAGGAGAGAGGCCCAAGCAAGACGCACCCCGAGGAGCGTCTTGCCACATGTCAACAATGAGTCTGACTGAGGGCCTCCAGGAGAGAAGCCCAAGCAAGACGCTTCCCGAGGAGCGTCTTGCCACATGTCGGCACTCGGTCTGACTGAACCCCTCTAGGAGAGAAGCCCCAGCAAGACGCGCCCCGAGGAGCGTCTTGCCACATGTAAGCACTGGGTCTGACTGAGCGCCTCCAGGAGAGAGGCCCCAGCAAGACGCGCCCCGAGGAGTGTCTTGCCTTATGTCAGCACTCGGTCTGACTGAGCGCCTCCAGGAGAGAGGCCCAAGCAAGACGCGCCCCGAGGAGCGTCTTGCCACATGTCAACAATGGGTCTGACTGAGGGCCTCCAGGAGAGAAGCCCAAGCAAGATGCGCCCAAAGGAGCGTCTTGCCACATGTAAACAATGGGTCTGACTGACGGCCTCCATGAGAGAAGCCCAAGCAAGACGCGCCCCGAGGAGCGTCTTGTCACATGTCACCACTGGGTCTGACTGAGCGCCTCCAGGAGAGAGGCCCAAGCAAGATGCGCCCCGAGGAGCGTCTTGCCACATGTAAGCACTGGGTATGACTGAGCGCCTCCAGGAGAGAGGCCCCAGCAAAACGTGCCCCGAGGAGCGTCTTGCCTTATGTCAGCACTCGGTCTGACTGAGCGCCTCCAGGAGAGAGGCCCAAGCAAGACGCGCCCCGAGGAGCGTCTTGCCACATGTAAACAATGGGTCTGACTGAGGGCCTCCAGGAGAGAAGCCCAAGCAAGACGCGCCCCGAGGAGCGTCTTGCCACATGTCAGCACTCGGTCTGACTGAACGCCTCCAGGAGAGAAGCCGAAGCAAGACGCGCCCCGAGGAGCGTGTTGCCACATGTCACCACTGGGTCTGA
Organism: Nothobranchius furzeri; assembly: GCF_043380555.1. Lineage (NCBI taxonomy): Eukaryota > Metazoa > Chordata > Actinopteri > Cyprinodontiformes > Nothobranchiidae > Nothobranchius > Nothobranchius furzeri. The sequence continues at coordinate 49,033 of NW_027223075.1, forward strand.
CTGAGCGCCTCCAGGAGAGAGGCCCAAGCAAGACGCGCCCCGAGGAGCGTCTTGCCACATGTCAACACTTGGTCTGACTGAGCGTCTCCAGGAGAGAGGCCCAAGCAAGACGCGCCCCGAGGAGCGTCTTGCCACGTGTCACCACTGGGTCTGATTGAGCGCCTCCAGGAGAGAGGCCACAGCAAGACGCGCCCCGAGGAGCATCTTGCCTTATGTCAGCACTCGGTCTGACTGAGAGCCTCCAGGAGAGAGGCCCAAGCAAGACGCTCCTCGGGGCGCGTCTTGTCACATGTCAAAACTGGGTCTGACTGAGCGCCTCCAGGAGAGAAGCCCCAGCAAGACGTGCCCCGAGGAGCGTCTTGCCACATGTCAGCACTGGGTCTGACTGAGCGCCTCCAGGAGAGAGGCCCAAGCATGATGCGCCCCGAGGAGCGTCTTGCCACATGTAAACAATGGGTCTGACTGAGGGCCTCCAGGAGAGAAGCCCAAGCAAGACGCGCCCCGAGGAGCGTCTTGCCACATGTCAGCACTCGGTCTGACTGAGCGCCTCCAGGAGAGAGGCCCAAGCAAGAAGCACCCCGAGGAGCGTCTTGACACATGTCAACACTGGGGCTGACAGAGGGCCTCCAGGAGAGAGTTCCAAGCAAGATGCGCCCCGAGGAGCGTCTTGCCACATGTAAACAATGGGTCTGACTGAGGGCCTCCAGGAGAGAAGCCCAATCAAGACGCGCCCCGAGGAGCGTCTTGCCACATGTCAACAATGGGTCTGACTGAGGGCCTCCAGGAGAGAAGCCCAAGCAAGACGCGCCCCGAGGAGCGTCTTGCCACATATCAACAATGGGTCTGACTGAGGGCCTCCATGAGAGAAGCCCAAGCAAGACGCGCCCCGAGGAACGTCTTGCCACATGTCACCACTGGGTCTGACTGAGTGCCTCCAGGAGAGAGGCCCAAGCAAGACGCACCCCGAGGAGCGTCTTGCCACATGTCAACAATGAGTCTGACTGAGGGCCTCCAGGAGAGAAGCCCAAGCAAGACGCTTCCCGAGGAGCGTCTTGCCACATGTCGGCACTCGGTCTGACTGAACCCCTCTAGGAGAGAAGCCCCAGCAAGACGCGCCCCGAGGAGCGTCTTGCCACATGTAAGCACTGGGTCTGACTGAGCGCCTCCAGGAGAGAGGCCCCAGCAAGACGCGCCCCGAGGAGCGTCTTGCCTTATGTCAGCACTCGGTCTGACTGAGCGCCTCCAGGAGAGAGGCCCAAGCAAGACGCGCCCCGAGGAGCGTCTTGCCACATGTCAACAATGGGTCTGACTGAGGGCCTCCAGGAGAGAAGCCCAAGCAAGATGCGCCCAAAGGAGCGTCTTGCCACATGTAAACAATGGGTCTGACTGACGGCCTCCATGAGAGAAGCCCAAGCAAGACGCGCCCCGAGGAGCGTCTTGTCACATGTCACCACTGGGTCTGACTGAGCGCCTCCAGGAGAGAGGCCCAAGCAAGATGCGCCCCGAGGAGCGTCTTGCCACATGTAAGCACTGGGTATGACTGAGCGCCTCCAGGAGAGAGGCCCCAGCAAAACGTGCCCCGAGGAGCGTCTTGCCTTATGTCAGCACTCGGTCTGACTGAGCGCCTCCAGGAGAGAGGCCCAAGCAAGACGCGCCCCGAGGAGCGTCTTGCCACATGTAAACAATGGGTCTGACTGAGGGCCTCCAGGAGAGAAGCCCAAGCAAGACGCGCCCCGAGGAGCGTCTTGCCACATGTCAGCACTCGGTCTGACTGAACGCCTCCAGGAGAGAAGCCGAAGCAAGACGCGCCCCGAGGAGCGTGTTGCCACATGTCACCACTGGGTCTGACTGAGCGCCTCCAGGAGAGAGGCCCAAGCAAGACGCGCCCCGAGGAGCGTCTTGCCACATGTAAACACTTGGTCTGACTGAGCGTCTCCAGGAGAGAGGCCCAAGCAAGACGCGCCCCGAGGAGCGTCTTGCCACGTGTCACCACTGGGTCTGATTGAGCGCCTCCAGGAGAGAGGCCACAGCAAGACGCGCCCCGAGGAGCATCTTGCCTTATGTCAGCACTCGGTCTGACTGAGAGCCTCCAGGAGAGAGGCCCAAGCAAGACGCTCCTCGGGGCGCGTCTTGTCACATGTCAAAACTGGGTCTGACTGAGCGCCTCCAGGAGAGAAGCCCCAGCAAGACGTGCCCCGAGGAGCGTCTTGCCACATGTCAGCACTCGGTCTGACTGAGCGCCTCCAGGAGAGAGGCCCAAGCATGATGCACCCCGAGGAGCGTCTTGCCACATGTAAACAATGGGTCTGACTGAGGGCCTCCAGGAGAGAAGCCCAAGCAAGACGTGCCCCGAGGAGCGTCTTGCCACATGTCAGCACTCGGTCTGACTGAGCACCTCTAGGAGAGAGGCCCAAGCAAGACGCGCCCCGAGGAGTGTCTTGCCACATATCAACAATGGATCTGACTGAGGGCCTCCAAGAGAGAAGCCCAAGCAAGACGCACCCCGAGGAGCGTCTTGTCACATGTCACCACTGGGTCTGACTGAGCACCTCCAGGAGAGAGGCCCAAGCAAGACGCGCCCCGAGGAGCGTCTTGCCACATGTCACCACTGTGTCTGACTGAGCGCCTCCAGGAGAGAGGCCCAAGCAAGACGCGCCCCGAGGAGCGCCTTGCCACATGTCACCACTGGGTCTGACTGAGCGCCTCCAGGAGAGAGGCCCAAGCAAGACGCGCCCCGAGGAGCGTCTTGTCACATGTCACCACTGGGTCGGACTGAGCGCCTCCAGGAGAGAGGCCCAAGCAAGACGCGCCCCGAGGAGCGTCTTGCCACATGTCAGCACTCGGTCTGACTGAACGCCTCCAGGAGAGAAGACCCAGCAAGACGTGCCCCGAGGAGCGTCTTGCCACATGTCAGCACTCGGTCTGACTGAGCGCCTCCAGGAGAGAGGCCCAAGCAAGACGCGCCCCGAGGAGCGTCTTGCCACATATCAACAATGGGTCTGACTGACGGCCTCCATGAGAGAAGCCCAAGCAAGACGCGCCCCGAGGAGCGTCTTGTCACATGTCACCACTGGGTCTGACTGAGCGCCTCCAGGAGAGAGGCCCAAGCAAGATGCGCCCCGAGGAGCGTCTTGCCACATGTAAGCACTGGGTATGACTGAGCGCCTCCAGGAGAGAGGCCCCAGCAAAACGTGCCCCGAGGAGCGTCTTGCCTTATGTCAGCACTCGGTCTGACTGAGCGCCTCCAGGAGAGAGGCCCAAGCAAGACGCGCCCCGAGGAGCGTCTTGCCACATGTAAACAATGGGTCTGACTGAGGGCCTCCAGGAGAGAAGCCCAAGCAAGACGCGCCCCGAGGAGCGTCTTGCCACATGTCAGCACTCGGTCTGACTGAACGCCTCCAGGAGAGAAGCCGAAGCAAGACGCGCCCCGAGGTGCGTCTTGCCACATGTCAGCACTCGGTCTGACTGAACGCCTCCAGGAGAGAAGCCCCAGCAAGACGCGCCCCGAGGAGCGTCTTGCCACATGTAAGCACTGGGTCTGACTGAGCGCCTCCAGGAGAGAGGCCCCAGCAAGACGCGCCCCGAGGAGTGTCTTGCCTTATGTCAGCACTCGGTCTGACTGAGCGCCTCCAGGAGAGAGGCCCAAGCAAGACGCGCCCCGAGGAGCGTCTTGCCACATGTCAACAATGGGTCTGACTGAGGGCCTCCAGGAGAGAAGCCCAAGCAAGACGCGCCCCGAGGAGCGTCTTGCCACATGTCAGCACTCGGTCTGACTGAGCGCCTCCAGGAGAGAGGCCCAAGCAAGACGCACCCCGAGGAGCGTCTTGACACATGTCAACACTGGGGCTGACAGAGGGCCTCCAGGAGAGAGTTCCAAGCAAGATGCGCCCCGAGGAGCGTCTTGCCACATGTAAACAATGGGTCTGACTGAGGGCCTCCAGGAGAGAAGCCCAATCAAGACGCGCCCCGAGGAGCGTCTTGCCACATGTCAACAATGGGTCTGACTGAGGGCCTCCAGGAGAGAAGCCCAAGCAAGACGCGCCCCGAGGAGCGTCTTGCCTTATGTCAGCACTCGGTCTGACTGAGCGCCTCCAGGAGAGAGGCCCAAGCAAGACGCGCCCCGAGGAGCGTCTTGCCACATGTCAACAATGGGTCTGACTGAGGGCCTCCAGGAGAGAAGCCCAAGCAAGATGCGCCCAAAGGAGCGTCTTGCCACATGTATACAATGGGTCTGACTGAGGGCCTCCAGGAGAGAAGCCCAAGCAAGACGCGCCCCGAGGAGCGTCTTGCCACATGTCAGCACTTGGTCTGACTAAGCGCCTCCAGGAGAGAGGCCCAAGCAAGACGCGCCCCGAGGAGCGTCTTGCCACATATCAACAATGGGTCTGACTGAGGGCCTCCATGAGAGAAGCCCAAGCAAGACGCGCCGCGAGGAGCGTCTTGCCACATGTCACCACTGGGTCTGACTGAGTGCCTCCAGGAGAGAGGCCCAAGCAAGACGCACCCCGAGGAGCGTCTTGCCACGTGTCAACACTGGGTCTGACAGAGCGTCTCCAGGAGAGAGGCCCAAGCAAGACGCCCCCCGAGGAGCGTCTTGCCACATGTCACCACTGGGTCTGACTGAGCGCCTCCAGGAGAGAGGCCCAAGCAAGACGCGCCCCGAGGAGCGTCTTGCCACATGTAAGCACTGGGTCTGACTGAGCGCCTCCAGGAGAGAAGCCCCAGCAAGACGCGCCCCGAGGAGCGTCTTACCACATGTCAGCACTCGGTCTGACTGAACGCCTCCAGGAGAGAAGCCCAAGCAAGACGCGCCCCGAGGAGCGTCTTGCCACATGTCAGCACTCGGTCTGACTGAACGCCTCCAGGAGAGAAGCCCCAGCAAGACGCGCCCCGAGGAGCGTCTTGCCACATGTAAGCACTGGGTCTGACTGAGCGCCTCCAGGAGAGAGGCCCCAGCAAGACGCGCCCCGAGGAGCGTCTTGCCTTATGTCAGCACTCGGTCTGACTGAGCGCCTCCAGGAGAGAGGCCCAAGCAAGACGCGCCCCGAGGAGCGTCTTGCCACATGTCAACAATGGGTCTGACTGAGGGCCTCCAGGAGAGAAGCCCAAGCAAGATGCGCCCAAAGGAGCGTCTTGCCACATGTAAACAATGGGTCTGACTGAGGGCCTCCAGGAGAGAAGCCCAAGCAAGACGTGCCCCGAGGAGCGTCTTGCCACATGTCAGCACTCGGTCTGACTGAGCGCCTCCAGGAGAGAGGCCCAAGCAAGACGCGCCCCGAGGAGCGTCTTGCCACATATCAACAATGGGTCTGACTGAGGGCCTCCATGAGAGAAGCCCAAGCAAGACGCGCCCCGAGGAGCGTCTTGCCACATGTCACCACTGGGTCTGACTGAGTGCCTCCAGGAGAGAGGCCCAAGCAAGACGCACCCCGAGGAGCGTCTTGCCACATGTCAACAATGAGTCTGACTGAGGGCCTCCAGGAGAGAAGCCCAAGCAAGACGCTTCCCGAGGAGCGTCTTGCCACATGTCGGCACTCGGTCTGACTGAACCCCTCTAGGAGAGAAGCCCCAGCAATACGCGCCCCGAGGAGCGTCTTGCCACATGTAAGCACTGGGTCTGACTGAGCGCCTCCAGGAGAGAGGCCCCAGCAAGACGCGCCCCGAGGAGCGTCTTGCCTTATGTCAGCACTCGGTCTGACTGAGCGCCTCCAGGAGAGAGGCCCAAGCAAGACGCGCCCCGAGGAGCGTCTTGCCACATGTCAACAATGGGTCTGACTGAGGGCCTCCAGGAGAGAAGCCCAAGCAAGATGCGCCCAAAGGAGCGTCTTGCCACATGTAAACAATGGGTCTGACTGACGGCCTCCATGAGAGAAGCCCAAGCAAGACGCGCCCCGAGGAGCGTCTTGTCACATGTCACCACTGGGTCTGACTGAGCGCCTCCAGGAGAGAGGCCCAAGCAAGATGCGCCCCGAGGAGCGTCTTGCCACATGTAAGCACTGGGTATGACTGAGCGCCTCCAGGAGAGAGGCCCCAGCAAAACGTGCCCCGAGGAGCGTCTTGCCTTATGTCAGCACTCGGTCTGACTGAGCGCCTCCAGGAGAGAGGCCCAAGCAAGACGCGCCCCGAGGAGCGTCTTGCCACATGTAAACAATGGGTCTGACTGAGGGCCTCCAGGAGAGAAGCCCAAGCAAGACGCGCCCCGAGGAGCGTCTTGCCACATGTCAGCACTCGGTCTGACTGAACGCCTCCAGGAGAGAAGCCGAAGCAAGACGCGCCCCGAGGTGCGTCTTGCCACATGTCAGCACTCGGTCTGACTGAACGCCTCCAGGAGAGAAGCCCCAGCAAGACCCGCCCCGAGGAGCGTCTTGCCACATGTAAGCACTGGGTCTGACTGAGCGCCTCCAGGAGAGAGGCCCCAGCAAGACGCGCCCCGAGGAGTGTCTTGCCTTATGTCAGCACTCGGTCTGACTGAGCGCCTCCAGGAGAGAGGCCCAAGCAAGACGCGCCCCGAGGAGCGTCTTGCCACATGTCAACAATGGGTCTGACTGAGGGCCTCCAGGAGAGAAGCCCAAGCAAGACGCGCCCCGAGGAGCGTCTTGCCACATGTCAGCACTCGGTCTGACTGAGCGCCTCCAGGAGAGAGGCCCAAGCAAGACGCACCCCGAGGAGCGTCTTGACACATGTCAACACTGGGGCTGACAGAGGGCCTCCAGGAGAGAGTTCCAAGCAAGATGCGCCCCGAGGAGCGTCTTGCCACATGTAAACAATGGGTCTGACTGAGGGCCTCCAGGAGAGAAGCCCAATCAAGACGCGCCCCGAGGAGCGTCTTGCCACATGTCAACAATGGGTCTGACTGAGGGCCTCCAGGAGAGAAGCCCAAGCAAGACGCGCCCCGAGGAGCGTCTTGCCTTATGTCAGCACTCGGTCTGACTGAGCGCCTCCAGGAGAGAGGCCCAAGCAAGACGCGCCCCGAGGAGCGTCTTGCCACATGTCAACAATGGGTCTGACTGAGGGCCTCCAGGAGAGAAGCCCAAGCAAGATGCGCCCAAAGGAGCGTCTTGCCACATGTAAACAATGGGTCTGACTGAGGGCCTCCAGGAGAGAAGCCCAAGCAAGACGCGCCCCGAGGAGCGTCTTGCCACATGTCAGCACTTGGTCTGACTGAGCGCCTCCAGGAGAGAGGCCCAAGCAAGACGCGCCCCGAGGAGCGTCTTGCCACATATCAACAATGGGTCTGACTGAGGGCCTCCATGAGAGAAGCCCAAGCAAGACGCGCCGCGAGGAGCGTCTTGCCACATGTCACCACTGGGTCTGACTGAGTGCCTCCAGGAGAGAGGCCCAAGCAAGACGCACCCCGAGGAGCGTCTTGCCACGTGTCAACACTGGGTCTGACAGAGCGTCTCCAGGAGAGAGGCCCAAGCAAGACGCCCCCCGAGGAGCGTCTTGCCACATGTCACCACTGGGTCTGACTGAGCGCCTCCAGGAGAGAGGCCCAAGCAAGACGCGCCCCGAGGAGCGTCTTGCCACATGTAAGCACTGGGTCTGACTGAGCGCCTCCAGGAGAGAAGCCCCAGCAAGACGCGCCCCGAGGAGCGTCTTACCACATGTCAGCACTCGGTCTGACTGAACGCCTCCAGGAGAGAAGCCCAAGCAAGACGCGCCCCGAGGAGCGTCTTGCCACATGTCAGCACTCGGTCTGACTGAACGCCTCCAGGAGAGAAGCCCCAGCAAGACGCGCCCCGAGGAGCGTCTTGCCACATGTAAGCACTGGGTCTGACTGAGCGCCTCCAGGAGAGAGGCCCCAGCAAGACGCGCCCCGAGGAGCGTCTTGCCTTATGTCAGCACTCGGTCTGACTGAGCGCCTCCAGGAGAGAGGCCCAAGCAAGACGCGCCCCTAGGAGCGTCTTGCCACATGTCAACAATGGGTCTGACTGAGGGCCTCCAGGAGAGAAGCCCAAGCAAGATGCGCCCAAAGGAGCGTCTTGCCACATGTAAACAATGGGTCTGACTGAGGGCCTCCAGGAGAGAAGCCCAAGCAAGACGTGCCCCGAGGAGCGTCTTGCCACATGTCAGCACTCGGTCTTACTGAGCGCCTCCAGGAGAGAGGCCCAAGCAAGACGCGCCCCGAGGAGCGTCTTGCCACATATCAACAATGGGTCTGACTGAGGGCCTCCATGAGAGAAGCCCAAGCAAGACGCGCCCCGAGGAGCGTCTTGCCACATGTCACCACTGGGTCTGACTGAGTGCCTCCAGGAGAGAGGCCCAAGCAAGACGCACCCCGAGGAGCGTCTTGCCACATGTCAACAATGAGTCTGACTGAGGGCCTCCAGGAGAGAAGCCCAAGCAAGACGCTTCCCGAGGAGCGCCTTGCCACATGTCGGCACTCGGTCTGACTGAACCCCTCTAGGAGAGAAGCCCCAGCAAGACGCGCCCCGAGGAGCGTCTTGCCACATGTAAGCACTGGGTCTGACTGAGCGCCTCCAGGAGAGAGGCCCCAGCAAGACGCGCCCCGAGGAGCGTCTTGCCTTATGTCAGCACTCGGTCTGACTGAGCGCCTCCAGGAGAGAGGCCCAAGCAAGACGCGCCCCGAGGAGCGTCTTGCCACATGTCAACAATGGGTCTGACTGAGGGCCTCCAGGAGAGAAGCCCAAGCAAGATGCGCCCAAAGGAGCGTCTTGCCACATGTAAACAATGGGTCTGACTGAGGGCCTCCAGGAGAGAAGCCCAAGCAAGACGCGCCCCGAGGAGCGTCTTGCCACATGTCAGCACTTGGTCTGACTGAGCGCCTCCAGGAGAGAGGCCCAAGCAAGACGCGCCCCGAGGAGCGTCTCTCCACATATCAACAATGGGTCTGACTGAGGGCCTCCATGAGAGAAGCCCAAGCAAGACGCGCCGCGAGGAGCGTCTTGCCACATGTCACCACTGGGTCTGACTGAGTGCCTCCAGGAGAGAGGCCCAAGCAAGACGCACCCCGAGGAGCGTCTTGCCACGTGTCAACACTGGGTCTGACAGAGCGTCTCCAGGAGAGAGGCCCAAGCAAGACGCCCCCCGAGGAGCGTCTTGCCACATGTCACCACTGGGTCTGACTGAGCGCCTCCAGGAGAGAGGCCCAAGCAAGACGCGCCCCGAGGAGCGTCTTGCCACATGTAAGCACTGGGTCTGACTGAGCGCCTCCAGGAGAGAAGCCCCAGCAAGACGCGCCCCGAGGAGCGTCTTACCACATGTCAGCACTCGGTCTGACTGAACGCCTCCAGGAGAGAAGCCCAAGCAAGACGCGCCCCGAGGAGCGTCTTGCCACATGTCAGCACTCGGTCTGACTGAACGCCTCCAGGAGAGAAGCCCCAGCAAGACGCGCCCCGAGGAGCGTCTTGCCACATGTAAGCACTGGGTCTGACTGAGCGCCTCCAGGAGAGAGGCCCCAGCAAGACGCGCCCCGAGGAGCGTCTTGCCTTATGTCAGCACTCGGTCTGACTGAGCGCCTCCAGGAGAGAGGCCCAAGCAAGACGCGCCCCGAGGAGCGTCTTGCCACATGTCAACAATGGGTCTGACTGAGGGCCTCCAGGAGAGAAGCCCAAGAAAGATGCGCCCCGAGGAGCGTCTTGCCACATGTCAGCACTCGGTCTGACTGAGTGCCTCCAGGAGAGAGGCCCAAGCAAGACGCACCCCGAGGAGCGTCTTGACACATGTCAACACTGGGGCTGACAGAGGGCCTCCAGGAGAAAGGCCCAAGCAAGATGCGCCCCGAGGAGCGTCTTGCCACATGTAAACAATGGGTCTGACTGAGGGCCTCCAGGAGAGAAGCCCAAGCAAGACGCGCCCCGAGGAGCGTCTTGCCACATGTCAGCACTCGGTCTGACTGAGCGCCTCCAGGAGAGAGGCCCAAGCAAGACGCGCCCCGAGGAGCGTCTTGCCACATGTAAGCACTGGGTCTGACTGAGAGCCTCCAGGAGAGATGCCCAAGCAAGACGCGCCCCGAGGAGCGTCTTGCCACATGTCACCACTGGGTCTGACTGAGCGCCTCCAGGAGAGAGGCCCAAGCAAGACGCGCCCCGAGGAGCGTCTTGCCACATGTCAACAATGGGTCTGACTGAGGGTCTCCAGGAGAGAAGCCCAAGCAAGACGCGCCCCGAGGAGCGTCTTGCCACATGTCAGCACTCGGTCTGACTGAGCGCTTCCAGGAGAGAGGCCCAAGCAAGACGCACCCCGAGGAGCGTCTTGACACATGTCAACACTGGGGCTGACAGAGGGCCTCCAGGAGAGAGGCCCAAGCAATACGCTCCCCGAGGAGTGTCTTGCCACATGTCACTACTCAGTCTGACTGAGCGCTTCCAGGAGAGAGGCCCAAGCAAGACGCGCCCCGAGGAGCGTCTTGCCACGTGTCAACACTGGGTCTGATTGAGGGCCTCCAGGAGAGAGGCCCAAGAAAGATGCGCCCCGAGGAGCGTCTTGCCACATGTCAACAATGGGTCTGACAGAGGGCCTCCAGGAGAGAGGCCCAAGCAATACGCGCCCCGAGGAGCGTGTTGCCACATGTCACCACTGGGTCTGACTGAGCGCCTCCAGGAGAGAGGCCCAAGCAAGACGCGCCCCGAGGAGCGTCTTGCCACATGTCAACACTTGGTCTGACTGAGCGTCTCCAGGAGAGAGGCCCAAGCAAGACGCGCCCCGAGGAGCGTCTTGCCACGTGTCACCACTGGGTCTGATTGAGCGCCTCCAGGAGAGAGGCCACAGCAAGACGCGCCCCGAGGAGCATCTTGCCTTATGTCAGCACTCGGTCTGACTGAGAGCCTCCAGGAGAGAGGCCCAAGCAAGACGCGCCCCGAGGAGCGTCTTGCAACCTGTCAACAATGGGTCTGACTGAGCGCCTCCAGGAGAGAAGCCCCAGCAAGACGTGCCCCGAGGAGCGTCTTGCCACATGTCAGCACTCGGTCTGACTGAGCGCCTCCAGGAGAGAGGCCCAAGCAAGATGCGCCCCGAGGAGCGTCTTGCCACATGTAAACAATGGGTCTGACTGAGGGCCTCCAGGAGAGAAGCCCAAGCAAGACGTGCCCCGAGGAGCGTCTTGCCACATGTCAGCACTCGGTCTGACTGAGCGCCTCTAGGAGAGAGGCCCAAGCAAGACGCGCCCCGAGGAGCGTCTTGCCACATATCAACAATGGATCTGACTGAGGGCCTCCAAGAGAGAAGCCCAAGCAAGACGCACCCCGAGGAGCGTCTTGTCACATGTCACCACTGGGTCTGACTGAGCACCTCCAGGAGAGAGGCCCAAGCCAGACGCGCCCCGAGGAGCGTCTTGCCACATGTCACCACTGTGTCTGACTGAGCGCCTCCAGGAGAGAGGCCCAAGCAAGACGCGCCCCGAGGAGCGCCTTGCCACATGTCACCACTGGGTCTGACTGAGCGCCTCCAGGAGAGAGGCCCAAGCAAGACGCGCCCCGAGGAGCGTCTTGTCACATGTCACCACTGGGTCGGACTGAGCGCCTCCAGGAGAGAGGCCCAAGCAAGACGCGCCCCGAGGAGCATCTTGCCTTATGTCAGCACTCGGTCTGACTGAACGCCTCCAGGAGAGAAGACCCAGCAAGACGCGCCCCGAGGAGCGTCTTGCCACATGTCAGCACTCGGTCTGACTGAGCGCCTCCAGGAGAGAGGCCCAAGCAAGACGCGCCCCGAGGAGCGTCTTGCCACATATCAACAATGGGTCTGACTGACGGCCTCCATGAGAGAAGCCCAAGCAAGACGCGCCCCGAGGAGCGTCTTGTCACATGTCACCACTGGGTCTGACTGAGCGCCTCCAGGAGAGAGGCCCAAGCAAGATGCGCCCCGAGGAGCGTCTTGCCACATGTAAGCACTGGGTATGACTGAGCGCCTCCAGGAGAGAGGCCCCAGCAAAACGTGCCCCGAGGAGCGTCTTGCCACATGTAAACAATGGGTCTGACTGAGGGCCTCCAGGAGAGAAGCCCAAGCAAGACGCGCCCCGAGGAGCGTCTTGCCACATGTCAGCACTCGGTCTGACTGAACACCTCCAGGAGAGAAGCCCAAGCAAGACGCGCCCCGAGGTGCGTCTTGCCACATGTCAGCACTCGGTCTGACTGAACGCCTCCAGGAGAGAAGCCCCAGCAAGACGCGCCCCGAGGAGCGTCTTGCCACATGTAAGCACTGGGTCTGACTGAGCGCCTCCAGGAGAGAGGCCCCAGCAAGACGCGCCCCGAGGAGTGTCTTACCTTATGTCAGCACTCGGTCTGACTGAGCGCCTCCAGGAGAGAGGCCCAAGCAAGACGCGCCCCGAGGAGCGTCTTGCCACATGTCAACACTGGGGCTGACAGAGGGCCTCCAGGAGAGAGGCCCAAGCAAGATGCGCCCCGAGGAGCGTCTTGCCACATGTAAACAATGGGTCTGACTGAGGGCCTCCAGGAGAGAAGCCCAAGCAAGACGCGCCCCGAGGAGCGTCTTGCCACATGTCAGCACTCGGTCTGACTGAGCGCCTCCAGGAGAGAGGCCCAAGCAAGACGCGCCCCGAGGAGCATCTTGCCACATATCAACAATGGGTCTGACTGAGGGCCTCCATGAGAGAAGCCCAAGCAAGACGCGCCCCGAGGAGCGTCTTGTCACATGTCAACACTGGGTCTGACTGAGCGCCTCCAGGAGAGAAGCCCCAGCAAGACGCGCCCCGAGGAGCGTCTTGCCACATGTCAGCACTCTGTCTGACTGTGAGCCTCCAGGAGAGAGGCCCAAGCAAGACGCGCCCCGAGGAGCGTCTTGCCACATGTCAACAATGAGTCTGACTGAGGGCCTCCAGGAGAGAAGCCCAAGCAAGACGCGCCCCGAGGAGCGTCTTGCCACATGTCAGCACTCGGTCTGACTGAGCGCCTCCAGGAGAGAGGCCCAAGCAAGACGCACCCCGAGGAGCGTCTTGCCACATGTCAGCACTCGGTCTGACTGAGCGCCTCCAGGAGAGAGGCCCAAGAAAGACGCGCCCCGAGGAGCGTCTTGCCACATGTAAGCACTGGGTCTGACTGAGAGCCTCCAGGAGAGATGCCCAAGCAAGACGCGCCCCGAGGAGCGTCTTGCCACATGTCAGCACTCGGTCTGACTGAGCGCCTCCAGGAGAGAGGCCCAAGAAAGACGCGCCCCGAGGAGCGTCTTGCCACATGTAAGCACTGGGTCTGACTGAGAGCCTCCAGGAGAGATGCCCAAGCAAGACGCGCCAAGAGGAGCGTCTTGCCACATGTCACCACTGGGTCTGACTGAGCGCCTCCAGGAGAGAGGCCCAAGCAAGACGCGCCCCGAGGAGCGTCTTGCCACATGTCAACAATGGGTCTGACAGAGGGCCTCCAGGAGAGAGGCCCAAGCAATACGCGCCCCGAGGAGCGTGTTGCCACATGTCACCACTGGGTCTGACTGAGCGCCTCCAGGAGAGAGGCCCAAGCAAGACGCGCCCCGAGGAGCGTCTTGCCACATGTCAACACTTGGTCTGACTGAGCGTCTCCAGGAGAGAGGCCCAAGCAAGACGCGCCCCGAGGAGCGTCTTGCCACGTGTCACCACTGGGTCTGATTGAGCGCCTCCAGGAGAGAGGCCACAGCAAGACGCGCCCCGAGGAGCATCTTGCCTTATGTCAGCACTCGGTCTGACTGAGCGCCTCCAGGAGAGAGGCCCAAGCAAGACGCTCCTCGGGGCGCGTCTTGTCACATGTCAACACTGGGTCTGACTGAGCGCCTCCAGGAGAGAAGCCCCAGCAAGACGTGCCCCGAGGAGCGTCTTGCCACATGTCAGCACTCGGTCTGACTGAGCGCCTCCAGGAGAGAGGCCCAAGCAAGATGCGCCCCGAGGAGCGTCTTGCCACATGTAAACAATGGGTCTGACTGAGGGCCTCCATGAGAGAAGCCCAAGCAAGACGCGCCCCGAGGAGCGTCTTGTCACATGTCAACACTGGGTCTGACTGAGCGCCTCCAGGAGAGAAGCCCCAGCAAGACGCGCCCCGAGGAGCGTCTTGCCACATGTCAGCACTCTGTCTGACTGTGAGCCTCCAGGAGAGAGGCCCAAGCAAGACGCGCCCCGAGGAGCGTCTTGCCACATGTCAACAATGAGTCTGACTGAGGGCCTCCAGGAGAGAAGCCCGAGCAAGACGCGCCCCGAGGAGCGTCTTGCCACATGTCAGCACTCGGTCTGACTGAGCGCCTCCAGGAGAGAGGCCCAAGCAAGACGCACCCCGAGGAGCGTCTTGACACATGTCAACACTGGGGCTGACAGAGGGCCTCCAGGAGAGAGGCCCAAGCAAGATGCGCCTCGAGGAGCGTCTTGCCACATGTAAACAATGGGTCTGACTGAGGGCCTCCAGGAGAGAAGCCCAAGCAAGACGCGCCCCGAGGAGCGTCTTGCCACATGTCAGCAATCGGTCTGACTGAGCGCCTCCAGGAGAGAGGCCCAAGCAAGACGCGCCCCGAGGAGCGTCTTTCCACATGTAAGCACTGGGTCTGACTGAGAGCCTCCAGGAGAGATGCCCAAGCAAGACGCGCCAAGAGGAGCGTCTTGCCACATGTCACCACTGGGTCTGACTGAGCGCCTCCAGGAGAGAGGCCCAAGCAAGACGCGCCCCGAGGAGCGTCTTGCCACATGTCACCACTGGGTCTGACTGAGCGCCTCCAGGAGAGAGGCCCAAGCAAGACGCGCCCCGAGGAGCGTCTTGCCACATGTCAACACTTGGTCTGACTGAGCGTCTCCAGGAGAGAGGCCCAAGCAAGACGCGCCCCGAGGAGCGTCTTGCCACGTGTCACCACTGGGTCTGACTGAGTGCCTCCAGGAGAGAGGCCCAAGCAAGACGCGCCCCGAGGAGCGTCTTGCCACGTGTCACCACTGGGTCTGATTGAGCGCCTCCAGGAGAGATGCCCAAGCAAGACGCGCCCCGAGGAGCGTCTTGCCACATGTAACCACTGGGTCTGACTGAGTGCCTCCAGGAGAGAGGCCCAAGCAAGACGCACCCCGAGGAGCGTCTTGCCACATGTCAACAATGAGTCTGACTGAGGGCCTCCAGGAGAGAAGCCCAAGCAAGACGCTTCCCGAGGAGCGTCTTGCCACATGTCGGCACTCGGTCTGACTGAACCCCTCTAGGAGAGAAGCCCCAGCAAGACGCGCCCCGAGGAGCGTCTTGCCACATGTAAGCACTGGGTCTGACTGAGCGCCTCCAGGAGAGAGGCCCCAGCAAGACGCGCCCCGAGGAGCGTCTTGCCTTATGTCAGCACTCGGTCTGACTGAGCGCCTCCAGGAGAGAGGCCCAAGCAAGACGCGCCCCGAGGAGCGTCTTGCCACATGTCAACAATGGGTCTGACTGAGGGCCTCCAGGAGAGAAGCCCAAGCAAGATGCGCCCAAAGCAGCGTCTTGCCACATGTAAACAATGGGTCTGACTGAGGGCCTCCAGGAGAGAAGCCCAAGCAAGACGCGCCCCGAGGAGCGTCTTGCCACATGTCAGCACTTGGTCTGACTGAGCGCCTCCAGGAGAGAGGCCCAAGCAAGACGCGCCCCGAGGAGCGTCTCTCCACATATCAACAATGGGTCTGACTGAGGGCCTCCATGAGAGAAGCCCAAGCAAGACGCGCCGCGAGGAGCGTCTTGCCACATGTCACCACTGGGTCTGACTGAGTGCCTCCAGGAGAGAGGCCCAAGCAAGACGCACCCCGAGGAGCGTCTTGCCACGTGTCAACACTGGGTCTGACAGAGCGTCTCCAGGAGAGAGGCCCAAGCAAGACGCCCCCCAAGGAGCGTCTTAACACATGTCACCACTGGGTCTGACTGAGCGCCTCCAGGAGAGAGGCCCAAGCAAGACGCGCCCCGAGGAGCGTCTTGCCACATGTAAGCACTGGGTCTGACTGAGCGCCTCCAGGAGAGAAGCCCCAGCAAGACGCGCCCCGAGGAGCGTCTTACCACATGTCAGCACTCGGTCTGACTGAACGCCTCCAGGAGAGAAGCCCAAGCAAGACGCGCCCCGAGGAGCGTCTTGCCACATGTCAGCACTCGGTCTGACTGAACGCCTCCAGGAGAGAAGCCCCAGCAAGACGCGCCCCGAGGAGCGTCTTGCCACATGTAAGCACTGGGTCTGACTGAGCGCCTCCAGGAGAGAGGCCCCAGCAAGACGCGCCCCGAGGAGCGTCTTGCCTTATGTATGCACTCGGTCTGACTGAGCGCCTCCAGGAGAGAGGCCCAAGCAAGACGCGCCCCGAGGAGCGTCTTGCCACATGTCAACAATGGGTCTGACTGAGGGCCTCCAGGAGAGAAGCCCAAGCAAGACGCGCCCCGAGGAGCGTCTTGCCACATGTCAGCACTCGGTCTGACTGAGTGCCTCCAGGAGAGAGGCCCAAGCAAGACGCACCCCGAGGAGCGTCTTGACACATGTCAACACTGGGGCTGACAGAGGGCCTCCAGGAGTAAGGCCCAAGCAAGATGCGCCCCGAGGAGCGTCTTGCCACATGTAAACAATGGGTCAGACTGAGGGCCTCCAGGAGAGAAGCCCAAGCAAGACGCGCCCCGAGGAGCGTCTTGCCACATGTCAGCACTCGGTCTGACTGAGCGCCTCCAGGAGAGAGGCCCAAGCAAGACGCGCCCCGAGGAGCGTCTTGCCACATGTAAGCACTGGGTCTGACTGAGAGCCTCCAGGAGAGATGCCCAAGCAAGACGCGCCCCGAGGAGCGTCTTGCCACATGTCACCACTGGGTCTGACTGAGCGCCTCCAGGAGAGAGGCCCAAGCAAGACGCGCCCCGAGGAGCGTCTTGCCACATGTCAACAATGGGTCTGACTGAGGGTCTCCAGGAGAGAAGCCCAAGCAAGACGCGCCCCGAGGAGCGTCTTGCCACATGTCAGCACTCGGTCTGACTGAGCGCTTCCAGGAGAGAGGCCCAAGCAAGACGCACCCCGAGGAGCGTCTTGACACATGTCAACACTGGGGCTGACAGAGGGCCTCCAGGAGAGAGGCCCAAGCAATACGCTCCCCGAGGAGTGTCTTGCCACATGTCACTACTCAGTCTGACTGAGCGCTTCCAGGAGAGAGGCCCAAGCAAGACGCGCCCCGAGGAGCGTCTTGCCACGTGTCAACACTGGGTCTGATTGAGGGCCTCCAGGAGAGAGGCCCAAGAAAGATGCGCCCCGAGGAGCGTCTTGCCACATGTCAACAATGGGTCTGACAGAGGGCCTCCAGGAGAGAGGCCCAAGCAATATGCGCCCCGAGGAGCGTGTTGCCACATGTCACCACTGGGTCTGACTGAGCGCCTCCAGGAGAGAGGCCCAAGCAAGACGCGCCCCGAGGAGCGTCTTGCCACATGTCAACACTTGGTCTGACTGAGCGTCTCCAGGAGAGAGGCCCAAGCAAGACGCGCCCCGAGGAGCGTCTTGCCACGTGTCACCACTGGGTCTGATTGAGCGCCTCCAGGAGAGAGGCCACAGCAAGACGCGCCCCGAGGAGCATCTTGCCTTATGTCAGCACTCGGTCTGACTGAGAGCCTCCAGGAGAGAGGCCCAAGCAAGACGCGCCCCGAGGAGCATCTTGCCACATGTCAACAATGGGTCTGACTGAGCGCCTCCAGGAGAGAAGCCCCAGCAAGACGTGCCCCGAGGAGCGTCTTGCCACATGTCAGCACTCGGTCTGACTGAGCGCCTCCAGGAGAGAGGCCCAAGCAAGATGCGCCCCGAGGAGCGTCTTGCCACATGTAAACAATGGGTCTGACTGAGGGCCTCCAGGAGAGAAGCCCAAGCAAGACGTGCCCCGAGGAGCGTCTTGCCACATGTCAGCACTCGGTCTGACTGAGCGCCTCTAGGAGAGAGGCCCAAGCAAGACGCGCCCCGAGGAGCGTCTTGCCACATATCAACAATGGATCTGACTGAGGGCCTCCAAGAGAGAAGCTCAAGCAAGACGAACCCCGAGGAGCGTCTTGTCACATGTCACCACTGGGTCTGACTGAGCACCTCCAGGAGAGAGGCCCAAGCCAGACGCGCCCCGAGGAGCGTCTTGCCACATGTCACCACTGTGTCTGACTGAGCGCCTCCAGGAGAGAGGCCCAAGCAAGACGCGCCCCGAGGAGCGCCTTGCCACATGTCACCACTGGGTCTGACTGAGCGCCTCCAGGAGAGAGGCCCAAGCAAGACGCGCCCCGAGGAGCGTCTTGTCACATGTCACCACTGGGTCGGACTGAGCGCCTCCAGGAGAGAGGCCCAAGCAAGACGCGCCCCGAGGAGCGTCTTGCCACATGTCAGCACTCGGTCTGACTGAACGCCTCCAGGAGAGAAGACCCAGCAAGACGCGCCCCGAGGAGCGTCTTGCCACATGTCAGCACTCGGTCTGACTGAGCGCCTCCAGGAGAGAGGCCCAAGCAAGACGCGCCCCGAGGAGCGTCTTGCCACATATCAACAATGGGTCTGACTGACAGCCTCCATGAGAGAAGCCCAAGCAAGACGCGCCCCGAGGAGCGTCTTGTCACATGTCACCACTGGGTCTGACTGAGCGCCTCCAGGAGAGAGGCCCAAGCAAGATGCGCCCCGAGGAGCGTCTTGCCACATGTAAGCACTGGGTATGACTGAGCGCCTCCAGGAGAGAGGCCCCAGCAAAACGTGCCCCGAGGAGCGTCTTGCCTTATGTCAGCACTCGGTCTGACTGAGCGCCTCCAGGAGAGAGGCCCAAGCAAGACGCGCCCCGAGGAGCGTCTTGCCACATGTAAACAATGGGTCTGACTGAGGGCCTCCAGGAGAGAAGCCCAAGCAAGACGCGCCCCGAGGTGCGTCTTGCCACATGTCAGCACTCGGTCTGACTGAACGCCTCCAGGAGAGAAGCCCCAGCAAGACGCGCCCCGAGGAGCGTCTTGCCACATGTAAGCACTGGGTCTGACTGAGCGCCTCCAGGAGAGAGGCCCCAGCAAGACGCGCCCCGAGGAGTGTCTTGCCTTATGTCAGCACTCGGTCTGACTGAGCGCCTCCAGGAGAGAGGCCCAAGCAAGACGCGCCCCGAGGAGCGTCTTGCCACATGTCAACAATGGGTCTGACTGAGGGCCTCCAGGAGAGAAGCCCAAGCAAGACGCGCCCCGAGGAGCGTCTTGCCACATGTCAGCACTCGGTCTGACTGAGCGCCTCCAGGAGAGAGGCCCAAGCAAGACGCACCCCGAGGAGCGTCTTGACACATGTCAACACTGGGGCTGACAGAGGGCCTCCAGGAGAGAGGCCCAAGCAAGATGCGCCCCGAGGAGCGTCTTGCCACATGTAAACAATGGGTCTGACTGAGGGCCTCCAGGAGAGAAGCCCAAGCAAGACGCGCCCCGAGGAGCGTCTTGCCACATGTCAGCACTCGGTCTGACTGAGCGCCTCCAGGAGAGAGGCCCAAGCAAGACGCGCCCCGAGGAGCGTCTTGCCACATATCAACAATGGGTCACACTGAGGGCCTCCATGAGAGAAGCCCAAGCAAGACGCGCCCCGAGGAGCGTCTTGTCACATGTCAACACTGGGTCTGACTGAGCGCCTCCAGGAGAGAAGCCCCAGCAAGACGCGCCCCGAGGAGCGTCTTGCCACATGTCAGCACTCTGTCTGACTGTGAGCCTCCAGGAGAGAGGCCCAAGCAAGACGCGCCCCGAGGAGCGTCTTGCCACATGTCAACAATGAGTCTGACTGAGGGCCTCCAGGAGAGAAGCCCAAGCAAGACGCGCCCCGAGGAGCGTCTTGCCACATGTCAGCACTCGATCTGACTGAGCGCCTCCAGGAGAGAGGCCCAAGCAAGACGCACCCCGAGGAGCGTCTTGACACATGTCAACACTGGGGCTCACAGAGGGCCTCCAGGAGAGAGGCCCAAGCAAGATGCGCCTCGAGGAGCGTCTTGCCACATGTAAACAATGGGTCTGACTGAGCGCCTCCAGGAGAGCGGCCCAAGAAAGATGCACCCCGAGGAGCGTCTTGCCACATGTAAGCACTGGGTCTGACTGAGAGCCTCCAGGAGAGATGCCCAAGCAAGACGCGCCAAGAGGAGCGTCTTGCCACATGTCACCACTGGGTCTGACTGAGCGCCTCCAGGAGAGAGGCCCAAGCAAGACGCGCCCCGAGGAGCGTCTTGCCACATGTCAACAATGGGTCTGACAGAGGGCCTCCAGGAGAGAGGCCCAAGCAATACGCGCCCCGAGGAGCGTGTTGCCACATGTCACCACTGGGTCTGACTGAGCGCCTCCAGGAGAGAGGCCCAAGCAAGACGCGCCCCGAGGAGCGTCTTGCCACATGTCAACACTTGGTCTGACTGAGCGTCTCCAGGAGAGAGGCCCAAGCAAGACGCGCCCCGAGGAGCGTCTTGCCACGTGTCACCACTGGGTCTGATTGAGCGCCTCCAGGAGAGAGGCCACAGCAAGACGCGCCCCGAGGAGCATCTTGCCTTATGTCAGCACTCGGTCTGACTGAGCGCCTCCAGGAGAGAGGCCCAAGCAAGACGCTCCTCGGGGCGCGTCTTGTCACATGTCAACACTGGGTCTGACTGAGCGCCTCCAGGAGAGAAGCCCCAGCAAGACGTGCCCCGAGGAGCGTCTTGCCACATGTCAGCACTCGGTCTGACTGAGCGGCTCCAGGAGAGAGGCCCAAGCAAGATGCGCCCCGAGGAGCGTCTTGCCACATGTAAACAATGGGTCTGACTGAGGGCCTCCATGAGAGAAGCCCAAGCAAGACGCGCCCCGAGGAGCGTCTTGTCACATGTCAACACTGGGTCTGACTGAGCGCCTCCAGGAGAGAAGCCCCAGCAAGACGCGCCCCGAGGAGCGTCTTGCCACATGTCAGCACTCTGTCTGACTGTGAGCCTCCAGGAGAGAGGCCCAAGCAAGACGCGCCCCGAGGAGCGTCTTGCCACATGTCAACAATGAGTCTGACTGAGGGCCTCCAGGAGAGAAGCCCGAGCAAGACGCGCCCCGAGGAGCGTCTTGCCACATGTCAGCACTCGGTCTGACTGAGCGCCTCCAGGAGAGAGGCCCAAGCAAGACGCACCCCGAGGAGCGTCTTGACACATGTCAACACTGGGGCTGACAGAGGGCCTCCAGGAGAGAGGCCCAAGCAAGATGCGCCTCGAGGAGCGTCTTGCCACATGTAAACAATGGGTCTGACTGAGGGCCTCCAGGAGAGAAGCCCAAGCAAGACGCGCCCCGAGGAGCGTCTTGCCACATGTCAGCAATCGGTCTGACTGAGCGCCTCCAGGAGAGAGGCCCAAGCAAGACGCGCCCCGAGGAGCGTCTTGCCACATGTAAGCACTGGGTCTGACTGAGAGCCTCCAGGAGAGATGCCCAAGCAAGACGCGCCAAGAGGAGCGTCTTGCCACATGTCACCACTGGGTCTGACTGAGCGCCTCCAGGAGAGAGGCCCAAGCAAGACGCGCCCCGAGGAGCGTCTTGCCACATGTCACCACTGGGTCTGACTGAGCGCCTCCAGGAGAGAGGCCCAAGCAAGACGCGCCCCGAGGAGCGTCTTGCCACATGTCAACACTTGGTCTGACTGAGCGTCTCCAGGAGAGAGGCCCAAGCAAGACGCGCCCCGAGGAGCGTCTTGCCACGTGTCACCACTGGGTCTGACTGAGTGCCTCCAGGAGAGAGGCCCAAGCAAGACGCGCCCCGAGGAGCGTCTTGCCACGTGTCACCACTGGGTCTGATTGAGCGCCTCCAGGAGAGATGCCCAAGCAAGACGCGCCAAGAAGAGCGTCTTGCCACATGTCACCACTGGGTCTGACTGAGCCCCTCGGGGAGAGAGGCCCAAGCAATACGCGCCCCGAGGAGCGTGTTGCCACATGTCACCACTGGGTCTGACTGAGCGCCTCCAGGAGAGAGGCCCAAGCAAGACGCGCCCCGAGGAGCGTCTTGCCACATGTCAACTTTTGGTCTGACTGAGCGTCTCCAGGAGAGAGGCCCAAGCAAGACGCGCCCCGAGGAGCGTCTTGCCACGTGTCACCACTGGGTCTGACTGAGTGCCTCCAGGAGAGAGGCCCAAGCAAGACGCACCCCGAGGAGCGTCTTGCCACGTGTCACCACTGGGTCTGATAGAGCGCCTCCAGGAGAGAGGCCCAAGCAAGACGCGCCCCGAGGAGCGTCTTGCCACATGTAAGCACTGGGTCTG
Organism: Nothobranchius furzeri; assembly: GCF_043380555.1. Taxonomy (NCBI): domain Eukaryota; kingdom Metazoa; phylum Chordata; class Actinopteri; order Cyprinodontiformes; family Nothobranchiidae; genus Nothobranchius; species Nothobranchius furzeri. The sequence goes on from NW_027223075.1 coordinate 71,131, forward strand.
ACTGAGAGCCTCCAGGAGAGATGCCCAAGCAAGACGCGCCAAGAGGAGCGTCTTGCCACATGTCACCACTGGGTCTGACTGAGCGCCTCCAGGAGAGAGGCCCAAGCAAGACGGGCCCCGAGGAGCGTCTTGCCACATGTCACCACTGGGTCTGACTGAGCGCCTCCAGGAGAGAGGCCCAAGCAAGACGCGCCCCGAGGAGCGTCTTGCCACATGTCAACACTTGGTCTGACTGAGCGTCTCCAGGAGAGAGGCCCAAGCAAGACGCGCCCCGAGGAGCGTCTTGCCACGTGTCACCACTGGGTCTGACTGAGTGCCTCCAGGAGAGAGGCCCAAGCAAGACGCGCCCCGAGGAGCGTCTTGCCACGTGTCACCACTGGGTCTGATTGAGCGCCTCCAGGAGAGATGCCCAAGCAAGACGCGCCAAGAGGAGCGTCTTGCCACATGTCACCACTGGGTCTGACTGAGCGCCTCCAGGAGAGAGGCCCAAGCAATACGCGCCCCGAGGAGCGTGTTGCCACATGTCACCACTGGGTCTGACTGAGCGCCTCCAGGAGAGAGGCCCAAGCAAGACGCGCCCCGTGGAGCGTCTTGCCACATGTCAACACTTGGTCTGACTGAGCGTCTCCAGGAGAGAGGCCCAAGCAAGACGCGCCCCGAGGAGCGTCTTGCCACGTGTCACCACTGGGTCTGACTGAGTGCCTCCAGGAGAGAGGCCCAAGCAAGACGCGCCCCGAGGAGCGTCTTGCCTTATGTCAGCACTCGGTCTGACTGAGCGCCTCCAGGAGAAAGGCCCAAGCAAGACGCTCCTCGGGGCGCGTCTTGTCACATGTCAACACTGGGTCTGACTGAGCGCCTCCAGGAGAGAAGCCCCAGCAAGACGTGCCCCGAGGAGCGTCTTGCCACATGTCAGCACTCGGTCTGACTGAGCGCCTCCAGGAGAGAGGCCCAAGCAAGATGCGCCCCGAGGAGCGTCTTGCCACATGTAAACAATGGGTCTGACTGAGGGCCTCCAGGAGAGAAGCCCAAGCAAGACGCGCCCCGAGGAGCGTCTTGCCACATGTCAGCACTCGGTCTGACTGAGCGCCTCCAGGAGAGAGGCCCAAGCAAGACGCGCCCCGAGGAGCGTCTTGCCACATATCAACAATGGATCTGACTGAGGGCCTCCAAGAGAGAAGCCCAAGCAAGACGCACCCCGAGGAGCGTCTTGTCACATGTCACCACTGGGTCTGACTGAGCACCTCCAGGAGAGAGGCCCAAGCAAGACGCGACCCGAGGAGCGTCTTGCCACATGTCACCACTGTGTCTGACTGAGCGCCTCCAGGAGAGAGGCCCAAGCAAGACGCGCCCCGAGGAGCGCCTTGCCACATGTCACCACTGGGTCTGACTGAGCGCCTCCAGGAGAGAGGCCCAAGCAAGACGCGCCCCGAGGAGCGTCTTGTCACATGTCACCACTGGGTCGGACTGAGCGACTCCAGGAGAGAGGCCCAAGCAAGACGCGCCCCGAGGAGCGTCTTGCCACATGTCAGCATTCGGTCTGACTGAACGCCTCCAGGAGAGAAGACCCAGCAGGACGCGCCCCGAGGAGCGTCTTGCCACATGTCAGCACTCGGTCTGACTGAGCGCCTCCAGGAGAGAGGCCCAAGCAAGACGCGCCCCGAGGAGCGTCTTGCCACATATCAACAATGGGTCTGACTGACGGCCTCCATGAGAGAAGCCCAAGCAAGACGCGCCCCGAGGAGCGTCTTATCACATGTCACCACTGGGTCTGACTGAGCGCCTCCAGGAGAGAGGCCCAAGCAAGATGCGCCCCGAGGAGCGTCTTGCCACATGTAAGCACTGGGTATGACTGAGCGCCTCCAGGAGAGAGGCCCCAGCAAAACGTGCCCCGAGGAGCGTCTTGCCTTATGTCAGCACTCGGTCTGACTGAGCGCCTCCAGGAGAGAGGCCCAAGCAAGACGCGCCACGAGGAGCGTCTTGCCACATGTCACCACTGGGTCTGACTGAGTGCCTCCAGGAGAGAGGCCCAAGCAAGACGCACCCCGAGGAGTGTCTTGCCACATGTCAACAATGAGTCTGACTGAGGGCCTCCAGGAGAGAAGCCCAAGCAAGACGCTTCCCGAGGAGCGTCTTGCCACATGTCGGCACTCGGTCTGACTGAACCCCTCTAGGAGAGAAGCCCCAGCAAGACGCGCCCCGAGGAGCGTCTTGCCACATGTAAGCACTGGGTCTGACTGAGCGCCTCCAGGAGAGAGGCCCAAGCAAGACGCGCCCCGAGGAGCGTCTTGCCACATATCAACAATGGATCTGACTGAGGGCCTCCAGGAGAGAAGCCCAAGCAAGACGCGCCCCGAGGAGCGTCTTGCCACATGTCAGCACTCGGTCTGACTGAGCGCCTCCAGGAGAGAGGCCCAAGCAAGACGCGCCCCGAGGAGCGTCTTGCCACATATCAACAATGGGTCTGACTGAGGGCCTCCATGAGAGAAGCCCAAGCAAGACGCGCCCCGAGGAGCGTCTTGCCACATGTCACCACTGGGTCTGACTGATAGCCTCCAGGAGAGAGGCCCAAGCAAGACGCACCCCGAGGAGCGTCTTGCCACGTGTCAACACTGGGTCTGACAGAGCGTCTCCAGGAGAGAGGCCCAAGCAAGACGCGCCCCGAGGAGCGTCTTGCCACATGTCACCACTGGGTCTGACTGAGCGCCTCCAGGAGAGAGGCCCAAGCAAGACGCGCCCCGGTCGAGCGTCTTGCCACATGTAAGCACTGGGTCTGACTGAGAGCCTCCAGGAGAGATGCCCAAGCAAGACGCGCCAAGAGGAGCGTCTTGCCACATGTCACCACTGGGTCTGACTTAGCGCCTCCAGGAGAGAGGCCCAACCAAGACGCGCCCCGAGGAGCGTCTTGCCACATGTCACCACTGGGTCTGACTGAGCGCCTCCAGGAGAGAGGCCCAAGAAAGACGCGCTACGAGGAGCGTCTTGCCACGTGTCACCACTGGGTCTGACTGAGTGCCTCCAGGAGAGAGGCCCAAGCAAGACGCGCCCCGAGGAGCGTCTTGCCACGTGTCACCACTGGGTCTGATTGAGCGCCTCCAGGAGAGATGCCCAAGCAAGACGCGCCAAGAGGAGCGTCTTGCCACATGTCACCACTGGGTCTGACTGAGCCCCTCCAGGAGAGAGGCCCAAGCAATACGAGCCCCGAGGAGCGTGTTGCCACATGTCACCACTGGGTCTGACTGAGCGCCTCCAGGAGAGAGGCCCAAGCAAGAAACGCCCCGAGGAGCGTCTTGCCACATGTCAACACTTGGTCTGACTGAGCGTCTCCAGGAGAGAGGCCCAAGCAAGACGCGCCCCGAGGAGCGTCTTGCCACGTGTCACCACTGGGTCTGACTGAGTGCCTCCAGGAGAGAGGCCCAAGCAAGACGCGCCCCGAGGAGCGTCTTGCCACGTGTCACCACTGGGTCTGATTGAGCGCCTCCAGGAGAGAGGCCACAGCAAGACGCGCCCCGAGGAGCATCTTGCCTTATGTCAGCACTCGGTCTGACTGAGCGCCTCCAGGAGAAAGGCCCAAGCAAGACGCTCCTCGGGGCGCGTCTTGTCACATGTCAACACTGGGTCGGACTGAGCGACTCCAGGAGAGAGGCCCAAGCAAGACGCGCCCCGAGGAGCGTCTTGCCACATGTCAGCATTCGGTCTGACTGAACGCCTCCAGGAGAGAAGACCCAGCAGGACGCGCCCCGAGGAGCGTCTTGCCACATGTCAGCACTCGGTCTGACTGAGCGCCTCCAGGAGAGAGGCCCAAGCAAGACGCGCCCCGAGGAGCGTCTTGCCACATATCAACAATGGGTCTGACTGACGGCCTCCATGAGAGAAGCCCAAGCAAGACGCGCCCCGAGGAGCGTCTTGTCACATGTCACCACTGGGTCTGACTGAGCGCCTCCAGGAGAGAGGCCCAAGCAAGATGCGCCCCGAGGAGCGTCTTGCCACATGTAAGCACTGGGTATGACTGAGCGCCTCCAGGAGAGAGGCCCCAGCAAAACGTGCCCCGAGGAGCGTCTTGCCTTATGTCAGCACTCGGTCTGACTGAGCGCCTCCAGGAGAGAGGCCCAAGCAAGACGCGCCACGAGGAGCGTCTTGCCACATGTCACCACTGGGTCTGACTGAGTGCCTCCAGGAGAGAGGCCCAAGCAAGACGCACCCCGAGGAGTGTCTTGCCACATGTCAACAATGAGTCTGACTGAGGGCCTCCAGGAGAGAAGCCCAAGCAAGACGCTTCCCGAGGAGCGTCTTGCCACATGTCGGCACTCGGTCTGACTGAACCCCTCTAGGAGAGAAGCCCCAGCAAGACGCGCCCCGAGGAGCGTCTTGCCACATGTAAGCACTGGGTCTGACTGAGCGCCTCCAGGAGAGAGGCCCCAGCAAGACGCGCCCCGAGGAGCGTCTTGCCACATGTCAACAATGGGTCTGACTGAGGGCCTCCAGGAGAGAAGCCCAAGCAAGATGCGCCCAAAGGAGCGTCTTGCCACATGTAAACAATGGGTCTGACTGAGGGCCTCCAGGAGAGAAGCCCAAGCAAGACGCGCCCCGAGGAGCGTCTTGCCACATGTCAGCACTCGGTCTGACTGAGCGCCTCCAGGAGAGAGGCCCAAGCAAGACGCGCCCCGAGGAGCGTCTTGCCACATATCAACAATGGGTCTGACTGAGGGCCTCCATGAGAGAAGCCCAAGCAAGACGCGCCCCGAGGAGCGTCTTGCCACATGTCACCACTGGGTCTGACTGATAGCCTCCAGGAGAGAGGCCCAAGCAAGACGCACCCCGAGGAGCGTCTTGCCACGTGTCAACACTGGGTCTGACAGAGCGTCTCCAGGAGAGAGGCCCAAGCAAGACGCGCCCCGAGGAGCGTCTTGCCACATGTCACCACTGGGTCTGACTGAGCGCCTCCAGGAGAGAGGCCCAAGCAAGACGCGCCCCGGTCGAGCGTCTTGCCACATGTAAGCACTGGGTCTGACTGAGAGCCTCCAGGAGAGATGCCCAAGCAAGACGCGCCAAGAGGAGCGTCTTGCCACATGTCACCACTGGGTCTGACTTAGCGCCTCCAGGAGAGAGGCCCAACCAAGACGCGCCCCGAGGAGCGTCTTGCCACATGTCACCACTGGGTCTGACTGAGCGCCTCCAGGAGAGAGGCCCAAGCAAGACGCGCCCCGAGGAGCGTCTTGCCACATGTCAACACTTGGTCTGACTGAGCGTCTCCAGGAGAGAGGCCCAAGCAAGACGCGCCCCGAGGAGCGTCTTGCCACGTGTCACCACTGGGTCTGACTGAGTGCCTCCAGGAGAGAGGCCCAAGCAAGACGCGCCCCGAGGAGCGTCTTGCCACGTGTCACCACTGGGTCTGATTGAGCGCCTCCAGGAGAGATGCCCAAGCAAGACGCGCCAAGAGGAGCGTCTTGCCACATGTCACCACTGGGTCTGACTGAGCCCCTCCAGGAGAGAGGCCCAAGCAATACGCGCCCCGAGGAGCGTGTTGCCACATGTCACCACTGGGTCTGACTGAGCGCCTCCAGGAGAGAGGCCCAAGCAAGACGCGCCCCGAGGAGCGTCTTGCCACATGTCAACACTTGGTCTGACTGAGCGTCTCCAGGAGAGAGGCCCAAGCAAGACGCGCCCCGAGGAGCGTCTTGCCACGTGTCACCACTGGGTCTGACTGAGTGCCTCCAGGAGAGAGGCCCAAGCAAGACGCGCCCCGAGGAGCGTCTTGCCACGTGTCACCACTGGGTCTGATTGAGCGCCTCCAGGAGAGAGGCCACAGCAAGACGCGCCCCGAGGAGCATCTTGCCTTATGTCAGCACTCGGTCTGACTGAGCGCCTCCAGGAGAAAGGCCCAAGCAAGACGCTCCTCGGGGCGCGTCTTGTCACATGTCAACACTGGGTCTGACTGAGCGCCTCCAGGAGAGAAGCCCCAGCAAGACGTGCCCCGAGGAGCATCTTGCCACATGTAAACAATGGGTCTGACTGAGGGCCTCCAGGAGAGAAGCCCAAGCAAGACGCACCCCGAGGAGCGTCTTGCCACATATCAGCACTCGGTCTGACTGAGCGCCTCCAGGAGAGAGGCCCAAGCAAGACGCGCCCCGAGGAGCGTCTTGCCACATATCAACAATGGATCTGACTGAGGGCCTCCAAGAGAGAAGCCCAAGCAAGACGCACCCCGAGGTGCGTCTTGTCACATGTCACCACTGGGTCTGACTGAGCACCTCCAGGAGAGAGGCCCAAGCAAGACGCGCCCCGAGGAGCGTCTTGCCACATGTCACCACTGTGTCTGACTGAGCGCCTCCAGGAGAGAGGCCCAAGCAAGACGCGCCCCGAGGAGCGCCTTGCCACATGTCACCACTGGGTCTGACTGAGCGCCTCCAGGAGAGAGGCCCAAGCAAGACGCGCCCCGAGGAGCGTCTTGTCACATGTCACCACTGGGTCGGACTGAGCGACTCCAGGAGAGAGGCCCAAGCAAGACGCGCCCCGAGGAGCGTCTTGCCACATGTCAGCATTCGGTCTGACTGAACGCCTCCAGGAGAGAAGATCCAGCAGGACGCGCCCCGAGGAGCGTCTTGCCACATGTCAGCACTCGGTCTGACTGAGCGCCTCCAGGAGAGAGGCCCAAGCAAGACGCGCCCCGAGAAACGTCTTGCCACATATCAACAATGGGTCTGACTGACAGCCTCCATGAGAGAAGCCCAAGCAAGACGCGCCCCGAGGAGCGTCTTGTCACATGTCACCACTGGGTCTGACTGAGCGCCTCCAGGAGAGAGGCCCAAGCAAGACGCACCCCGAGGAGTGTCTTGCCACATGTCAACAATGAGTCTGACTGAGGGCCTCCAGGAGAGAAGCCCAAGCAAGACGCTTCCCGAGGAGCGTCTTGCCACATGTCGGCACTCGGTCTGACTGAACCCCTCTAGGAGAGAAGCCCCAGCAAGACGCGCCCCGAGGAGCGTCTTGCCACATGTAAGCACTGGGTCTGACTGAGCGCCTCCATGAGAGAGGCCCCAGCAAGACGCGCCCCGAGGAGCGTCTTGCCACATGTCAACAATGGGTCTGACTGAGGGCCTCCAGGAGAGAAGCCCAAGCAAGATGCGCCCAAAGGAGCGTCTTGCCACATGTAAACAATGGGTCTGACTGAGGGCCTCCAGGAGAGAAGCCCAAGCAAGACGCGCCCCGAGGAGCGTCTTGCCACATGTCAGCACTCGGTCTGACTGAGCGCCTCCAGGAGAGAGGCCCAAGCAAGACGCGCCCCGAGGAGCGTCTTGCCACATATCAACAATGGGTCTGACTGAGGGCCTCCATGAGAGAAGCCCAAGCAAGACGCGCCCCGAGGAGCGTCTTGCCACATGTCACCACTGGGTCTGACTGATAGCCTCCAGGAGAGAGGCCCAAGCAAGACGCACCCCGAGGAGCGTCTTGCCACGTGTCAACACTGGGTCTGACAGAGCGTCTCCAGGAGAGAGGCCCAAGCAAGACGCGCCCCGAGGAGCGTCTTGCCACATGTCACCACTGGGTCTGACTGAGCGCCTCCAGGAGAGAGGCCCAAGCAAGACGCGCCCCGGTCGAGCGTCTTGCCACATGTAAGCACTGGGTCTGACTGAGAGCCTCCAGGAGAGATGCCCAAGCAAGACGCGCCAAGAGGAGCGTCTTGCCACATGTCACCACTGGGTCTGACTTAGCGCCTCCAGGAGAGAGGCCCAACCAAGACGCGCCCCGAGGAGCGTCTTGCCACATGTCACCACTGGGTCTGACTGAGCGCCTCCAGGAGAGAGGCCCAAGCAAGACGCGCCCCGAGGAGCGTCTTGCCACATGTCAACACTTGGTCTGACTGAGCGTCTCCAGGAGAGAGGCCCAAGCAAGACGCGCCCCGAGGAGCGTCTTGCCACGTGTCACCACTGGGTCTGACTGAGTGCCTCCAGGAGAGAGGCCCAAGCAAGACGCGCCCCGAGGAGCGTCTTGCCACGTGTCACCACTGGGTCTGATTGAGCGCCTCCAGGAGAGATGCCCAAGCAAGACGCGCCAAGAGGAGCGTCTTGCCACATGTCACCACTGGGTCTGACTGAGCCCCTCCAGGAGAGAGGCCCAAGCAATACGCGCCCCGAGGAGCGTGTTGCCACATGTCACCACTGGGTCTGACTGAGCGCCTCCAGGAGAGAGGCCCAAGCAAGACGCGCCCCGAGGAGCGTCTTGCCACATGTCAACACTTGGTCTGACTGAGCGTCTCCAGGAGAGAGGCCCAAGCAAGACGCGCCCCGAGGAGCGTCTTGCCACGTGTCACCACTGGGTCTGACTGAGTGCCTCCAGGAGAGAGGCCCAAGCAAGACGCGCCCCGAGGAGCGTCTTGCCACGTGTCACCACTGGGTCTGATTGAGCGCCTCCAGGAGAGAGGCCACAGCAAGACGCGCCCCGAGGAGCATCTTGCCTTATGTCAGCACTCGGTCTGACTGAGCGCCTCCAGGAGAAAGGCCCAAGCAAGACGCTCCTCGGGGCGCGTCTTGTCACATGTCAACACTGGGTCTGACTGAGCGCCTCCAGGAGAGAAGCCCCAGCAAGACGTGCCCCGAGGAGCATCTTGCCACATGTAAACAATGGGTCTGACTGAGGGCCTCCAGGAGAGAAGCCCAAGCAAGACGCACCCCGAGGAGCGTCTTGCCACATATCAGCACTCGGTCTGACTGAGCGCCTCCAGGAGAGAGGCCCAAGCAAGACGCGCCCCGAGGAGCGTCTTGCCACATATCAACAATGGATCTGACTGAGGGCCTCCAAGAGAGAAGCCCAAGCAAGACGCACCCCGAGGTGCGTCTTGTCACATGTCACCACTGGGTCTGACTGAGCACCTCCAGGAGAGAGGCCCAAGCAAGACGCGCCCCGAGGAGCGTCTTGCCACATGTCACCACTGTGTCTGACTGAGCGCCTCCAGGAGAGAGGCCCAAGCAAGACGCGCCCCGAGGAGCGCCTTGCCACATGTCACCACTGGGTCTGACTGAGCGCCTCCAGGAGAGAGGCCCAAGCAAGACGCGCCCCGAGGAGCGTCTTGTCACATGTCACCACTGGGTCGGACTGAGCGACTCCAGGAGAGAGGCCCAAGCAAGACGCGCCCCGAGGAGCGTCTTGCCACATGTCAGCATTCGGTCTGACTGAACGCCTCCAGGAGAGAAGATCCAGCAGGACGCGCCCCGAGGAGCGTCTTGCCACATGTCAGCACTCGGTCTGACTGAGCGCCTCCAGGAGAGAGGCCCAAGCAAGACGCGCCCCGAGAAACGTCTTGCCACATATCAACAATGGGTCTGACTGACAGCCTCCATGAGAGAAGCCCAAGCAAGACGCGCCCCGAGGAGCGTCTTGTCACATGTCACCACTGGGTCTGACTGAGCGCCTCCAGGAGAGAGGCCCAAGCAAGATGCGCCCCGAGGAGCGTCTTGCCACGTGTAAGCACTGGGTATGACTGAGCGCCTCCAGGAGAGAGGCCCCAGCAAAACGTGCCCCGAGGAGCGTCTTGCCTTATGTCAGCACTCGGTCTGACTGAGCGCCTCCAGGAGAGAGGCCCAAGCAAGACGCGCCACGAGGAGCGTCTTGCCACATGTCACCACTGGGTCTGACTGAGTGCCTCCAGGAGAGAGGCCCAAGCAAGACGCACCCCGAGGAGTGTCTTGCCACATGTCAACAATGAGTCTGACTGAGGGCCTCCAGGAGAGAAGCCCAAGCAAGACGCTTCCCGAGGAGCGTCTTGCCACATGTCGGCACTCGGTCTGACTGAACCCCTCTAGGAGAGAAGCCCCAGCAAGACGCGCCCCGAGGAGCGTCTTGCCACATGTAAGCACTGGGTCTGACTGAGAGCCTCCAGGAGAGAGGCCCCAGCAAGACGCGCCCCGAGGAGCGTCTTGCCACATGTCAACAATGGGTCTGACTGAGGGCCTCCAGGAGAGAAGCCCAAGCAAGATGCGCCCAAAGGAGCGTCTTGCCACATGTAAACAATGGGTCTGACTGAGGGCCTCCAGGAGAGAAGCCCAAGCAAGACGCGCCCCGAGGAGCGTCTTGCCACATGTCAGCACTCGGTCTGACTGAGCGCCTCCAGGAGAGAGGCCCAAGCAAGACGCGCCCCGAGGAGCGTCTTGCCACATATCAACAATGGGTCTGACTGAGGGCCTCCATGAGAGAAGCCCAAGCAAGACGCGCCCCGAGGAGCGTCTTGCCACATGTCACCACTGGGTCTGACTGAGTGCCTCCAGGAGAGAGGCCCAAGCAAGACGCACCCCGAGGAGCGTCTTGCCACGTGTCAACACTGGGTCTGACGTAGCGTCTCCAGGAGAGAGGCCCAAGCAAGACGCGCCCCGAGGAGCGTCTTGCCACATGTCACCACTGGGTCTGACTGAGCGCCTCCAGGAGAGAGGCCCAAGCAAGACGCGCCCCGGTCGAGCGTCTTGCCACATGTAAGCACTGGGTCTGACTGAGCGCCTCCAGGAGAGAAGCCCCAGCAAGACGCGCCCCGAGGAGCGTCTTACCACATGTCAGCACTCGGTCTGACTGAACGCCTCCAGGAGAGAAGCCCAAGCAAGACGCGCCCCGAGGAGCGTCTTGCCACATGTCAGCACTCGGTCTGACTGAACGCCTCCAGGAGAGAAGCCCCAGCAAGACGCGCCCCGAGGAGCGTCTTGCCACATGTAAGCACTGGGTCTGACTGAGCGCCTCCAGGAGAGAGGCCCCAGCAAGACGCGCCCCGAGGAGCGTCTTGCCTTATGTCAGCACTCGGTCTGACTGAGCGCCTCCAGGAGAGAGGCCCAAGCAAGACGCGCCCCGAGGAGCATCTTGCCACATGTCAACAATGGGTCTGACTGAGGGCCTCCAGGAGAGAAGCCCAAGCAAGATGCGCCCCGAGGAGCGTCTTGCCACATGTCAGCACTCGGTCTGACTGAGCGCCTCCAGGAGAGAGGCCCAAGCAAGACGCACCCCGAGGAGCGTCTTGACACATGTCAACACTGGGGCTGACAGAGGGCCTCCAGGAGAGAGGCCCAAGCAAGATGCGCCCCGAGGAGCGTCTTGCCACATGTAAACAATGGGTCTGACTGAGGGCCTCCAGGACAGAAGCCCAAGCAAGACGCGCCCCGAGGAGCGTCTTGCCACATGTCAGCACTCGGTCTGACTGAGCGCCTCCAGGAGAGAGGCCCAAGCAAGACGCGCCCCGAGGAGCGTCTTGACACATATCAACAATGGGTCTGACTGAGGGCCTCCATGAGAGAAGCCCAAGCAAGACGCGCCCCGAGGAGCGTCTTGTCACATGTCAACACTGGGTCTGACTGAGCGCCTCCAGGAGAGAAGCCCCAGCAAGACTCGCCCCGAGGAGCGTCTTGCCACATGTCAGCACTGGGTCTGACTGAGCGCCTCCAGGAGAGAGGCCCAAGCAAGACGCGCCCCGAGGAGCGTCTTGCCACATGTCAACAATGAGTCTGACTGAGGGCCTCCAGGAGAGAAGCCCAAGCAAGACGTGCCCCGAGGAGCGTCTTGACACATGTCAGCACTCGGTTTGACTGAACGCCTCCAGGAGAGAAGCCCCAGCAAGACGCGCCCCAAGGAGCGTCTTGTCACATGTCAGCACTCGGTCTGACTGAGTGCCTCCAGGAGAGAGGCCCAAGCAAGACGCGCCCCGAGGAGCGTCTTGCCACATATCAACAATGGGTGTGACTGAGGGCCTCCATGAGAGAAGCCCCAGCAAGACGCGCCCCGAGGAGCGTCTTGCCACATGTAAGCACTGGGTCTGACTGAGCGCCTCCAGGAGAGAGGCCCCAGCAAGACGCGCCCCGAGGAGCGTCTTGCCTTATGTCAGCACTCGGTCTGACTGAGCGCCTCCAGGAGAGAGGCCCAAGCAAGACGCGCCCCGAGGAGCGTCTTGCCACATGTCAACAATGGGTCTGACTGAGGGCCTCCAGGAGAGAAGCCCAAGCAAGATGCCCCCAAAGGAGCGTCTTGCCACATGTAAACAATGGGTCTGACTGAGGGCCTCCAGGAGAGAAGCCCAAGCAAGACGTGCCCCGAGGAGCGTCTTGCCACATGTCAGCACTCGGTCTGACTGAGCGCCTCCAGGAGAGAGGCCCAAGCAAGACGCGCCCCGAGGAGCGTCTTGCCATATATCAACAATGGGTCTGACTGAGGGCCTCCATGAGAGAAGCCCAAGCAAGACGCGCCCCGAGGAGCGTCTTGCCACATGTCACCACTGGGTCTGACTGAGTGCCTCCAGGAGAGAGGCCCAAGCAAGACGCTTCCCGAGGAGCGTCTTGCCACATGTCGGCACTCGGTCTGACTGAACCCCTCTAGGAGAGAAGCCCCTGCAAGACGCGCCCCGAGGAGCGTCTTGCCACATGTAAGCACTGGGTCTGACTGAGCGCCTCCAGGAGAGAGGCCCCAGCAAGACGCGCCCCGAGGAGCGTCTTGCCTTATGTCAGCACTCGGTCTGACTGAGAGCCTCCAGGAGAGAGGCCCAAGCAAGACGCGCCCCGAGGAGCGTCTTGCCACATGTCAACAATGGGTCTGACTGAGGGCCTCCAGGAGAGAAGCCCAAGCAAGATGCGCCCAAAGGAGCGTCTTGCCAAATGTAAACAATGGGTCTGACTGAGGGCCTCCAGGAGAGAAGCCCAAGCAAGACGCGCCCCGAGGAGCGTCTTGCCACATGTCAGCACTTGGTCTGACTGAGCGCCTCCAGGAGAGAGGCCCAAGCAAGACGCGCCCCGAGGAGCGTCTTGCCACATATCAACAATGGGTCTGACTGAGGGCCTCCATGAGAGAAGCCCAAGCAAGACGCGCCGCGAGGAGCGTCTTGCCACGTGTCAACACTGGGTCTGACAGAGCGTCTCCAGGAGAGAGGCCCAAGCAAGACGCCCCCCGAGGAGCGTCTTGCCACATGTCACCACTGGGTCTGACTGAGCGCCTCCAGGAGAGAGGCCCAAGCAAGACGCGCCCCGAGGAGCGTCTTGCCACATGTAAGCACTGGGTCTGACTGAGCGCCTCCAGGAGAGAAGCCCCAGCAAGACGCGCCCCGAGGAGCGTCTTACCACATGTCAGCACTCGGTCTGACTGAACGCCTCCAGGAGAGAAGCCCAAGCAAGACGCGCCCCGAGGAGCGTCTTGCCACATGTCAGCACTCGGTCTGACTGAACGCCTCCAGGAGAGAAGCCCCAGCAAGACGCGCCCCGAGGAGCGTCTTGCCACATGTAAGCACTGGGTCTGACTGAGCGCCTCCAGGAGAGAGGCCCCAGCAAGACGGGCCCCGAGGAGCGTCTTGCCTTATGTCAGCACTCGGTCTGACTGAGCGCCTCCAGGAGAAAGGCCCAAGCAAGACGCGCCCCGAGGAGCGTGTTGCCACATGTCAACAATGGGTCTGACTGAGGGCCTCCAGGAGAGAAGCCCAAGCAAGACGCGCCCCGAGGAGCGTCTTGCCACATGTCAGCACTCGGTCTGACTGAGCGCCTCCAGGAGAGAGGCCCAAGCAAGACGCACCCCGAGGAAAGTCTTGACACATGTCAACACTGGGGCTGACAGAGGGCCTCCAGGAGAAAGGCCCAAGCAAGATGCGCCCCGAGGAGCGTCTTGCCACATGTAAACAATGGGTCTGACTGAGGGCCTCCAGGAGAGAAGCCCAAGCAAGACGCGCCCCGAGGAGCGTCTTGCCACATGTCAGCACTCGGTCTGACTGAGCGCCTCCAGGAGAGAGGCCCAAGCAAGACGCCCCCCGAGGAGCGTCTTGCCACATGTAAGCACTGGGTCTGACTGAGAGCCTCCAGGAGAGATGCCCAAGCAAGACGCGCCCCGAGGAGCGTCTTGCCACATGTCACCACTGGGTCTGACTGAGCGCCTCCAGGAGAGAGGCCCAAGCAAGACGCGCCCCGAGGAGCGTCTTGCCACATGTAAACAATGGGTCTGACTGAGGGTCTCCAGGAGAGAAGCCCAAGTAAGACGCGCCCCGAGGAGCGTCTTGCCACGTGTCAGCACTCGGTCTGACTGAGCGCCTCCAGGAGAGAGGCCCAAGCAAGACGCACCCCGAGGAGTGTCTTGACACATGTCAACACTGGGGCTGACAGAGGGCCTCCAGGAGAGAGGCCCAAGCAATACGCTCCCCGAGGATTGTCTTGCCACATGTCACTACTCAGTCTGACTGAGCGCTTCCAGGAGAGAGGCCCAAGCAAGACGCGCCCCGAGGAGCGTATTGCCACGTGTCAACACTGGGTCTGATTGAGGGCCTCCAGGAGAGAGGCCCAAGAAAGATGCGCCCCGAGGAGCGTCTTGCCACATGTCAACAATGGGTCTGACAGAGGGCCTCCAGGAGAGAGGCCCAAGCAATACGCGCCCCGAGGAGCGTGTTGCCACATGTCACCACTGGGTCTGACTGAGCGCCTCCAGGAGAGAGGCCCAAGCAAGACGCGCCCCGAGGAGCGTCTTGCCACATGTCAACACTTGGTCTGACTGAGCGTCTCCAGGAGAGAGGCCCAAGCAAGACGCGCCCCGAGGAGCGTCTTGCCACGTGTCACCACTGGGTCTGATTGAGCGCCTCCAGGAGAGAGGCCACAGCAAGACGCGCCCCGAGGAGCATCTTGCCTTATGTCAGCACTCGGTCTGACTGAGAGCCTCCAGGAGAGAGGCCCAAGCAAGACGCGCCCCGAGGAGCGTCTTGCCACATGTCAACAATGGGTCTGACAGAGGGCCTCCAGGAGAGAGGCCCAAGCAAGACGCTCCTCGGGGCGCGTCTTGTCACATGTCAAAACTGGGTCTGACTGAGCGCCTCCAGGAGAGAAGCCCCAGCAAGACGTGCCCCGAGGAGCGTCTTGCCTTATGTCAGCACTCGGTCTGACTGAGCGCCGCCAGGAGAGAGGCCCAAGCAAGATGCGCCCCGAGGAGCGTCTTGCCACATGTAAACAATGGGTCTGACTGAGGGCCTCCAGGAGAGAAGCCCAAGCAAGACGTGCCCCGAGGAGCGTCTTGCCACATGTCAGCACTCGGTCTGACTGAGCGCCTCTAGGAGAGAGGCCCAAGCAAGACGCGCCCCGAGGAGCGTCTTGCCACATATCAACAATGGATCTGACTGAGGGCCTCCAGGAGAGAGGCCCAAGCAAGACGCGCCCCGAGGAGCGCCTTGCCACATGTCACCACTGGGTCTCACTGAGCGCCTCCAGGAGAGAGGCCCAAGCAAGACGCGCCCCGAGGAGCGTCTTGCCACATGTCAGCACTCGGTCTGACTGAACGCCTCCAGGAGAGAAGACCCAGCAAGACGCGCCCCGAGGAGCGTCTTGCCACATGTCAGCACTCGGTCTGACTGAGCGCCTCCAGGAGAGAGGCCCAAGCAAGACGCGCCCCGAGGAGCGTCTTGCCACATATCAACAATGGGTCTGACTGACGGCCTCCATGAGAGAAGCCCAAGCAAGACGCGCCCCGAGGAGCGTCTTGTCACATGTCACCACTGGGTCTGACTGAGCGCCTCCAGGAGAGAGGCCCAAGCAAGATGCGCCCCGAGGAGCGTCTTGCCACATGTAAGCACTGGGTATGACTGAGCGCCTCCAGGAGAGAGGCCCCAGCAAAACGTGCCCCGAGGAGCGTCTTGCCTTATGTCAGCACTCGGTCTGACTGAGCGCCTCCAGGAGAGAGGCCCAAGCAAGAAGCGCCCCGAGGAGCGTCTTGCCACATGTAAACAATGGGTCTGACTGAGGGCCTCCAGGAGAGAAGCCCAAGCAAGACGCGCCCCGAGGAGCGTCTTGCCACATGTCAGCACTCGGTCTGACTGAACGCCTCCAGGAGAGAAGCCCAAGCAAGACGCGCCCCGAGGTGCGTCTTGCCACATGTCAGCACTCGGTCTGACTGAACGCCTCCAGGAGAGAAGCCCCAGCAAGACGCGCCCCGAGGAGCGTCTTGCCACATGTAAGCACTGGGTCTGACTGAGCGCCTCCAGGAGAGAGGCCCCAGCAAGACGCGCCCCGAGGAGTGTCTTGCCTTATGTCAGCACTCGGTCTGACTGAGCGCCTCCAGGAGAGAGGCCCAAGCAAGACGCGCCCCGAGGAGCGTCTTGCCACATGTCAACAATGGGTCTGACTGAGGGCCTCCAGGAGAGAAGCCCAAGCAAGACGCGCCCCGAGGAGCGTCTTGCCACATGTCAGCACTCGGTCTGACTGAGCGCCTCCAGGAGAGAGGCCCAAGCAAGACGCGCCCCGAGGAGCGTCTTGACACATGTCAACACTGGGGCTGACAGAGGGCCTCCAGGAGAGAGGCCCAAGCAAGATGCGCCCCGAGGAGCGTCTTGCCACATGTAAACAATGGGTCTGACTGAGGGCCTCCAGGAGAGAAGCCCAAGCAAGACGCGCCCCGAGGAGCGTCTTGCCACATGTCAGCACTCGGTCTGACTGAGCGCCTCCAGGAGAGAGGCCCAAGCAAGACGCGCCCCGAGGAGCGTCTTGCCACATATCAACAATGGGTCTGACTGAGGGCCTCCATGAGAGAAGCCCAAGCAAGACGCGCCCCGAGGAGCGTCTTGTCAAATGTCAACACTGGGTCTGACTGAGCGCCTCCAGGAGAGAAGCCCCAGCAAGACGCGCCCCGAGGAGCGTCTTGCCACATGTCAGCACTCTGTCTGACTGTGAGCCTCCAGGAGAGAGGCCCAAGCAAGACGCGCCCCGAGGAGCGTCTTGCCACATGTCAACAATGAGTCTGACTGAGGGCCTCCAGGAGAGAAGCCCAAGCAAGACGCGCCCCGAGGAGCGTATTGCCACGTGTCAACACTGGGTCTGATTGAGGGCCTCCAGGAGAGAGGCCCAAGAAAGATGCGCCCCGAGGAGCGTCTTGCCACATGTCAACAATGGGTCTGACAGAGGGCCTCCAGGAGAGAGGCCCAAGCAATACGCGCCCCGAGGAGCGTGTTGCCACATGTCACCACTGGGTCTGACTGAGCGCCTCCAGGAGAGAGGCCCAAGCAAGACGCGCCCCGAGGAGCGTCTTGCCACATGTCAACACTTGGTCTGACTGAGCGTCTCCAGGAGAGAGGCCCAAGCAAGACGCGCCCCGAGGAGCGTCTTGCCACGTGTCACCACTGGGTCTGATTGAGCGCCTCCAGGAGAG
Organism: Nothobranchius furzeri; assembly: GCF_043380555.1. Taxonomy (NCBI): domain Eukaryota; kingdom Metazoa; phylum Chordata; class Actinopteri; order Cyprinodontiformes; family Nothobranchiidae; genus Nothobranchius; species Nothobranchius furzeri. Next base: position 88,249 of record NW_027223075.1, read on the forward strand.
AGGCCACAGCAAGACGCGCCCCGAGGAGCATCTTGCCTTATGTCAGCACTCGGTCTGACTGAGAGCCTCCAGGAGAGAGGCCCAAGCAAGACGCGCCCCGAGGAGCGTCTTGCCACATGTCAACAATGGGTCTGACAGAGGGCCTCCAGGAGAGAGGCCCAAGCAAGACGCTCCTCGGGGCGCGTCTTGTCACATGTCAAAACTGGGTCTGACTGAGCGCCTCCAGGAGAGAAGCCCCAGCAAGACGTGCCCCGAGGAGCGTCTTGCCTTATGTCAGCACTCGGTCTGACTGAGCGCCTCCAGGAGAGAGGCCCAAGCAAGATGCGCCCCGAGGAGCGTCTTGCCACATGTAAACAATGGGTCTGACTGAGGGCCTCCAGGAGAGAAGCCCAAGCAAGACGTGCCCCGAGGAGCGTCTTGCCACATGTCAGCACTCGGTCTGACTGAGCGCCTCTAGGAGAGAGGCCCAAGCAAGACGCGCCCCGAGGAGCGTCTTGCCACATATCAACAATGGATCTGACTGAGGGCCTCCAGGAGAGAGGCCCAAGCAAGACGCGCCCCGAGGAGCGCCTTGCCACATGTCACCACTGGGTCTGACTGAGCGCCTCCAGGAGAGAGGCCCAAGCAAGACGCGCCCCGAGGAGCGTCTTGTCACATGTCACCACTGGGTCGGACTGAGCACCTCCAGGAGAGAGGCCCAAGCAAGACGCGCCCCGAGGAGCGTCTTGCCACATGTCAGCACTCGGTCTGACTGAACGCCTCCAGGAGAGAAGACCCAGCAAGACGCGCCCCGAGGAGCGTCTTGCCACATGTCAGCACTCGGTCTGACTGAGCGCCTCCAGGAGAGAGGCCCAAGCAAGACGCGCCCCGAGGAGCGTCTTGCCACATATCAACAATGGGTCTGACTGACGGCCTCCATGAGAGAAGCCCAAGCAAGACGCGCCCCGAGGAGCGTCTTGTCACATGTCACCACTGGGTCTGACTGAGCGCCTCCAGGAGAGAGGCCCAAGCAAGATGCGCCCCGAGGAGCGTCTTGCCACATGTAAGCACTGGGTATGACTGAGCGCCTCCAGGAGAGAGGCCCCAGCAAAACGTGCCCCGAGGAGCGTCTTGCCTTATGTCAGCACTCGGTCTGACTGAGCGCCTCCAGGAGAGAGGCCCAAGCAAGAAGCGCCCCGAGGAGCGTCTTGCCACATGTAAACAATGGGTCTGACTGAGGGCCTCCAGGAGAGAAGCCCAAGCAAGACGCGCCCCGAGGAGCGTCTTGCCACATGTCAGCACTCGGTCTGACTGAACGCCTCCAGGAGAGAAGCCCAAGCAAGACGCGCCCCGAGGTGCGTCTTGCCACATGTCAGCACTCGGTCTGACTGAACGCCTCCAGGAGAGAAGCCCCAGCAAGACGCGCCCCGAGGAGCGTCTTGCCACATGTAAGCACTGGGTCTGACTGAGCGCCTCCAGGAGAGAGGCCCCAGCAAGACGCGCCCCGAGGAGTGTCTTGCCTTATGTCAGCACTCGGTCTGACTGAGCGCCTCCTGGAGAGAGGCCCAAGCAAGACGCGCCCCGAGGAGCGTCTTGCCACATGTCAACAATGGGTCTGACTGAGGGCCTCCAGGAGAGAAGCCCAAGCAAGACGCGCCCCGAGGAGCGTCTTTCCACATGTCAGCACTCGGTCTGACTGAGCGCCTCCAGGAGAGAGGCCCAAGCAAGACGCGCCCCGAGGAGCATCTTGACACATGTCAACACTGGGGCTGACAGAGGGCCTCCAGGAGAGAGGCCCAAGCAAGATGCGCCCCGAGGAGCGTCTTGCCACATGTAAACAATGGGTCTGACTGAGGGCCTCCAGGAGAGAAGCCCAAGCAAGACGCGCCCCGAGGAGCGTCTTGCCACATGTCAGCACTCGGTCTGACTGAGCGCCTCCAGGAGAGAGGCCCAAGCAAGACGCGCCCCGAGGAGCGTCTTGCCACATATCAACAATGGGTCTGACTGAGGGCCTCCATGAGAGAAGCCCAAGCAAGAAGCGCCCCGAGGAGCGTCTTGTCACATGTCAACACTGGGTCTGACTGAGCGCCTCCAGGAGAGAAGCCCCAGCAAGACGCGCCCCGAGGAGCGTCTTGCCACATGTCAGCACTCTGTCTGACTGTGAGCCTCCAGGAGAGAGGCCCAAGCAAGACGCGCCCCGAGGAGCGTCTTGCCACATGTCAACAATGAGTCTGACTGAGGGCCTCCAGGAGAGAAGCCCAAGCAAGACGCGCCCCGAGGAGCGTCTTGCCACATGTCAGCACTCGGTCTGACTGAGCGCCTCCAGGAGAGAGGCCCAAGCAAGATGCGCCCCGAGGAGCGTCTTGCCACATGTAAACAATGGGTCTGACTGAGGGCCTCCAGGAGAGAAGCCCAAGCAAGACGCGCCCCGAGGAGCGTCTTGCCACATGTCAGCACTCGGTCTGACTGAGCGCCTCCAGGAGAGAGGCCCAAGCAAGATGCGCCCCGAGGAGCGTCTTGCCACATATCAACAATGGATCTGACTGAGGGCCTCCAAGAGAGAAGCCCAAGCAAGACGCACCCCGAGGAGCGTCTTGTCACATGTCACCACTGGGTCTGACTGAGCACCTCCAGGAGAGAGGCCCAAGCAAGACGCGCCCCGAGGAGCGTCTTGCCACATGTCACCACTGTGTCTGACTGAGCGCCTCCAGGAGAGAGGCCCAAGCAAGACGAGCCCCGAGGAACGCCTTGCCACATGTCACCACTGGGTCTGACTGAGCGCCTCCAGGAGAGAGGCCCAAGCAAGACGCGCCCCGAGGAGCGTCTTGTCACATGTCACCACTGGGTCGGACTGAGCGCCTCCAGGAGAGAGGCCCAAGCAAGACGCGCCCCGAGGAGCGTCTTGCCACATGTCAGCATTCGGTCTGACTGAACGCCTCCAGGAGAGAAGACCCAGCAGGACGCGCCCCGAGGAGCGTCTTGCCACATGTCAGCACTCGGTCTGACTGAGCGCCTCCAGGAGAGAGGCCCAAGCAAGACGCGCCCCGAGGAGCGTCTTGCCACATATCAACAATGGGTCTGACTGACGGCCTCCATGAGAGGATCCCAAGCAAGACGCGCCCCGAGGAGCGTCTTGTCACATGTCACCACTGGGTCTGACTGAGCGCCTCCAGGAGAGAGGCCCAAGCAAGATGCGCCCCGAGGAGCGTCTTGCCACATGTAAGCACTGGGTATGACTGAGCGCCTCCAGGAGAGAGGCCCCAGCAAAACGTGCCCCGAGGAGCGTCTTGCCTTATGTCAGCACTCGGTCTGACTGAGCGCCTCCAGGAGAGAGGCCCAAGCAAGACGCGCCACGAGGAGCGTCTTGCCACATGTAAACAATGGGTCTGACTGAGGGCCTCCAGGAGAGAAGCCCAAGCAAGACACGCCCCGAGGAGCGTCTTGCCACATGTCAGCACTCGGTCTGACTGAATGCCTCCAGGAGAGAAGCCCAAGCAAGACGCGCCCCGAGGTGTGTCTTGCCACATGTCAGCACTCGGTCTGACTGAACGCCTCCAGGAGAGAAGCCCCAGCAAGACGCGCCCCGAGGAGCGTCTTGCCACATGTAAGCACTGGGTCTGACTGAGCGCCTCCAGGAGAGAGGCCCCAGCAAGACGCGCCCCGAGGAGCGTCTTGCCTTATGTCAGCACTCGGTCTGACTGAGCGCCTCCAGGAGAGAGGCCCAAGCAAGACGCGCCCCGAGGAGCGTCTTGCCACATGTCAACAATGGGTCTGACTGAGGGCCTCCAGGAGAGAAGCCCAAGCAAGACGCGCCCCGAGGAGCGTCTTGCCACATGTCAGCACTCGGTCTGACTGAGCGCCTCCAGGAGAGAGGCCCAAGCAAGACGCACCCCGAGGAGCGTCTTGACACATGTAAACACTGTAGCTAACAGAGGGCCTCCAGGAGAGAGGCCCAAGCAAGATGCGCCCCGAGGAGCGTCTTGCCACATGTAAACAATGGGTCTGACTGAGGGCCTCCAGGAGAGAAGCCCAAGCAAGACGCGCCCCGAGGAGCGTCTTGCCACATGTCAACACTCGGTCTGACTGAGCGCCTCCAGGAGAGAGGCCCAAGCAAGACGCGCCCCGAGGAGCGTCTTGCCACATGTAAGCACTGGGTCTGACTGAGAGCCTCCAGGAGAGATGCCCAAGCAAGACGCGCCCCGAGGAGCGTCTTGCCAAATGTCACCACTGGGTCTGACTGAGCGCCTCCAGGAGAGAGGCCCAAGCAAGACGTGCCCCGAGGAGCGTCTTGCCACATGTCAACAATGGGTCTGACTGAGGGTCTCCAGGAGAGAAGCCCAAGCAAGACGCACCCCGAGGAGCGTCTTGCCACATGCCAGCACTCGGTCTGACTGAGCGCCTCCAGGAGAGAGGCCCAAGCAAGACGCACCCCGAGGAGCGTCTTGACACATGTCAACACTGGGGCTGACAGAGGGCCTCCAGGAGAGAGGCCCAAGCAAGACGCTCCCCGAGGAGTGTCTTGCCACATGTCACTACTCAGTCTGACTGAGCGCCTCCAGGAGAGAGGCCCAAGCAAGACGCGCCCCGAGGAGCGTCTTGCCACGTGTCAACACTGGGTCTGATTGAGGGCCTCCAGGAGAGAGGCCCAAGAAAGATGCGCCCCGAGGAGCGTCTTGCCACATGTCAACAATGGGTCTGACAGAGGGCCTCCAGGAGAGAGGCCCAAGCAATACGCGCCCCGAGGAGCGTGTTGCCACATGTCACCACTGGGTCTGACTGAGCGCCTCCAGGAGAGAGGCCCAAGCAAGACGCGCCCCGAGGAGCGTCTTGCCACGTGTCACCACTGGGTCTGACTGAGTGCCTCCAGGAGAGAGGCCCAAGCAAGACGCGCCCCGAGGAGCGTCTTGCCACGTGTCACCACTGGGTCTGATTGAGCGCCTCCAGGAGAGAGGCCCAAGCAAGACGCGCCCCGAGGAGCGTCTTGCCACATATCAACAATGGGTCTGACTGACGGCCTCCATGAGAGAAGCCCAAGCAAGACGCGCCCCGAGGAGCGTCTTGTCACATGTCACCACTGGGTCTGACTGAGCGCCTCCAGGAGAGAGGCCCAAGCAAGATGCGCCCCGAGGAGCGTCTTGCCACATGTAAGCACTGGGTATGACTGAGCGCCTCCAGGAGAGAGGCCCCAGCAAAACGTGCCCCGAGGAGCGTCTTGCCTTATGTCAGCACTCGGTCTGACTGAGCGCCTCCAGGAGAGAGGCCCAAGCAAGAAGCGCCCCGAGGAGCGTCTTGCCACATGTAAACAATGGGTCTGACTGAGGGCCTCCAGGAGAGAAGCCCAAGCAAGACGCGCCCCGAGGAGCGTCTTGCCACATGTCAGCACTCGGTCTGACTGAACGCCTCCAGGAGAGAAGCCCAAGCAAGACGCGCCCCGAGGTGCGTCTTGCCACATGTCAGCACTCGGTCTGACTGAACGCCTCCAGGAGAGAAGCCCCAGCAAGACGCGCCCCGAGGAGCGTCTTGCCACATGTAAGCACTGGGTCTGACTGAGCGCCTCCAGGAGAGAGGCCCCAGCAAGACGCGCCCCGAGGAGTGTCTTGCCTTATGTCAGCACTCGGTCTGACTGAGCGCCTCCTGGAGAGAGGCCCAAGCAAGACGCGCCCCGAGGAGCGTCTTGCCACATGTCAACAATGGGTCTGACTGAGGGCCTCCAGGAGAGAAGCCCAAGCAAGACGCGCCCCGAGGAGCGTCTTTCCACATGTCAGCACTCGGTCTGACTGAGCGCCTCCAGGAGAGAGGCCCAAGCAAGACGCGCCCCGAGGAGCATCTTGACACATGTCAACACTGGGGCTGACAGAGGGCCTCCAGGAGAGAGGCCCAAGCAAGATGCGCCCCGAGGAGCGTCTTGCCACATGTAAACAATGGGTCTGACTGAGGGCCTCCAGGAGAGAAGCCCAAGCAAGACGCGCCCCGAGGAGCGTCTTGCCACATGTCAGCACTCGGTCTGACTGAGCGCCTCCAGGAGAGAGGCCCAAGCAAGACGCGCCCCGAGGAGCGTCTTGCCACATATCAACAATGGGTCTGACTGAGGGCCTCCATGAGAGAAGCCCAAGCAAGACGCGCCCCGAGGAGCGTCTTGTCACATGTCAACACTGGGTCTGACTGAGCGCCTCCAGGAGAGAAGCCCCAGCAAGACGCGCCCCGAGGAGCGTCTTGCCACATGTCAGCACTCTGTCTGACTGTGAGCCTCCAGGAGAGAGGCCCAAGCAAGACGCGCCCCGAGGAGCGTCTTGCCACATGTCAACAATGAGTCTGACTGAGGGCCTCCAGGAGAGAAGCCCAAGCAAGACGCGCCCCGAGGAGCGTCTTGCCACATGTCAGCACTCGGTCTGACTGAGCGCCTCCAGGAGAGAGGCCCAAGCAAGATGCGCCCCGAGGAGCGTCTTGCCACATGTAAACAATGGGTCTGACTGAGGGCCTCCAGGAGAGAAGCCCAAGCAAGACGCGCCCCGAGGAGCGTCTTGCCACATGTCAGCACTCGGTCTGACTGAGCGCCTCCAGGAGAGAGGCCCAAGCAAGATGCGCCCCGAGGAGCGTCTTGCCACATATCAACAATGGATCTGACTGAGGGCCTCCAAGAGAGAAGCCCAAGCAAGACGCACCCCGAGGAGCGTCTTGTCACATGTCACCACTGGGTCTGACTGAGCACCTCCAGGAGAGAGGCCCAAGCAAGACGCGCCCCGAGGAGCGTCTTGCCACATGTCACCACTGTGTCTGACTGAGGGCCTCCAGGAGAGAGGCCCAAGCAAGACGAGCCCCGAGGAGCGCCTTGCCACATGTCACCACTGGGTCTGACTGAGCGCCTCCAGGAGAGAGGCCCAAGCAAGACGCGCCCCGAGGAGCGTCTTGTCACATGTCACCACTGGGTCGGACTGAGCGCCTCCAGGAGAGAGGCCCAAGCAAGACGCGCCCCGAGGAGCGTCTTGCCACATGTCAGCATTCGGTCTGACTGAACGCCTCCAGGAGAGAAGACCCAGCAGGACGCGCCCCGAGGAGCGTCTTGCCACATGTCAGCACTCGGTCTGACTGAGCGCCTCCAGGAGAGAGGCCCAAGCAAGACGCGCCCCGAGGAGCGTCTTGCCACATATCAACAATGGGTCTGACTGACGGCCTCCATGAGAGGATCCCAAGCAAGACGCGCCCCGAGGAGCGTCTTGTCACATGTCACCACTGGGTCTGACTGAGCGCCTCCAGGAGAGAGGCCCAAGCAAGATGCGCCCCGAGGAGCGTCTTGCCACATGTAAGCACTGGGTATGACTGAGCGCCTCCAGGAGAGAGGCCCCAGCAAAACGTGCCCCGAGGAGCGTCTTGCCTTATGTCAGCACTCGGTCTGACTGAGCGCCTCCAGGAGAGAGGCCCAAGCAAGACGCGCCACGAGGAGCGTCTTGCCACATGTAAACAATGGGTCTGACTGAGGGCCTCCAGGAGAGAAGCCCAAGCAAGACACGCCCCGAGGAGCGTCTTGCCACATGTCAGCACTCGGTCTGACTGAATGCCTCCAGGAGAGAAGCCCAAGCAAGACGCGCCCCGAGGTGTGTCTTGCCACATGTCAGCACTCGGTCTGACTGAACGCCTCCAGGAGAGAAGCCCCAGCAAGACGCGCCCCGAGGAGCGTCTTGCCACATGTAAGCACTGGGTCTGACTGAGCGCCTCCAGGAGAGAGGCCCCAGCAAGACGCGCCCCGAGGAGCGTCTTGCCTTATGTCAGCACTCGGTCTGACTGAGCGCCTCCAGGAGAGAGGCCCAAGCAAGACGCGCCCCGAGGAGCGTCTTGCCACATGTCAACAATGGGTCTGACTGAGGGCCTCCAGGAGAGAAGCCCAAGCAAGACGCGCCCCGAGGAGCGTCTTGCCACATGTCAGCACTCGGTCTGACTGAGCGCCTCCAGGAGAGAGGCCCAAGCAAGACGCACCCCGAGGAGCGTCTTGACACATGTAAACACTGTAGCTAACAGAGGGCCTCCAGGAGAGAGGCCCAAGCAAGATGCGCCCCGAGGAGCGTCTTGCCACATGTAAACAATGGGTCTGACTGAGGGCCTCCAGGAGAGAAGCCCAAGCAAGACGCGCCCCGAGGAGCGTCTTGCCACATGTCAACACTCGGTCTGACTGAGCGCCTCCAGGAGAGAGGCCCAAGCAAGACGCGCCCCGAGGAGCGTCTTGCCACATGTAAGCACTGGGTCTGACTGAGAGCCTCCAGGAGAGATGCCCAAGCAAGACGCGCCCCGAGGAGCGTCTTGCCAAATGTCACCACTGGGTCTGACTGAGCGCCTCCAGGAGAGAGGCCCAAGCAAGACGTGCCCCGAGGAGCGTCTTGCCACATGTCAACAATGGGTCTGACTGAGGGTCTCCAGGAGAGAAGCCCAAGCAAGACGCGCCCCGAGGAGCGTCTTGCCACATGCCAGCACTCGGTCTGACTGAGCGCCTCCAGGAGAGAGGCCCAAGCAAGACGCACCCCGAGGAGCGTCTTGACACATGTCAACACTGGGGCTGACAGAGGGCCTCCAGGAGAGAGGCCCAAGCAAGACGCTCCCCGAGGAGTGTCTTGCCACATGTCACTACTCAGTCTGACTGAGCGCCTCCAGGAGAGAGGCCCAAGCAAGACGCGCCCCGAGGAGCGTCTTGCCACGTGTCAACACTGGGTCTGATTGAGGGCCTCCAGGAGAGAGGCCCAAGAAAGATGCGCCCCGAGGAGCGTCTTGCCACATGTCAACAATGGGTCTGACAGAGGGCCTCCAGGAGAGAGGCCCAAGCAATACGCGCCCCGAGGAGCGTGTTGCCACATGTCACCACTGGGTCTGACTGAGCGCCTCCAGGAGAGAGGCCCAAGCAAGACGCGCCCCGAGGAGCGTCTTGCCACGTGTCACCACTGGGTCTGACTGAGTGCCTCCAGGAGAGAGGCCCAAGCAAGACGCGCCCCGAGGAGCGTCTTGCCACGTGTCACCACTGGGTCTGATTGAGCGCCTCCAGGAGAGAGGCCACAGCAAGACGCGCCCCGAGGAGCATCTTGCCTTATGTCAGCACTCGGTCTGACTGAGCGCCTCCAGGAGAGAGGCCCAAGCAAGACGCGCCCCGAGGAGCGTCTTGCCACATGTCAACAATGTGTCTGACAGAGGGCCTCCAGGAGAGAGGCCCAAGCAAGACGCTCCTCGGGGCGCGTCTTGTCACATGTCAACACTGGGTCTGACTGAGCGCCTCCAGGAGAGAGGCCCAAGCAAGATGTGCCCCGAGGAGCGTCTTGCCACATGTAAACAATGGGTCTGACTGAGGGCCTCCAGGAGAGAAGCCCAAGCAAGACGCGCCCCAAGGAGCGTCTTGACACGTCAGCACTCGGTCTGACTGAGCGCCTCCAGGAGAGAGGCCCAAGCAAGACGCGCCCCGAGGAGCGTCTTGCCACATATCAACAATGGGTCTGACTGAGGGCCTCTAAGAGAGAAGCCCAAGCAAGACGCACCCCGAGGAGCGTCTTGTCACATGTCACCACTGGGTTTGACTGAGCACCTCCAGCAGAGAGGCCCAAGCAAGACGCGCCCCGAGGAGCGTCTTGCCACATGTCACCACTGTGTCTGACTGAGCGCCTCCAGGAGAGAGGCCCAAGCAAGACGCGCCCCAAGGAGCGCCTTGCCACATGTCACCACTGGGTCTGACTGACCGCCTCCAGGAGAGAGGCCCAAGCAAGACGCGCCCCGAGGAGCGTCTTGTCACATGTCACCACTGGGTCGGACTGAGCGCCTCCAGGAGAGAGGCCCAAGCAAGACGCGCCCCGAGGAGCGTCTTGCCACAAGATCAGCACTCGGTCTGACCTTACGCCTCCAGGAGAGAAGACCCAGCAAGACGCGCCCCGAGGAGCGTCTTGCCACATGTCAGCACTCGGTCTGACTGAGCGCCTCCAGGAGAGAGGCCCAAGCAAGACGCGCCCCGAGGAGCGTCTTGCCACATATCAACAATGGGTCTGACTGACGGCCTCCATGAGAGAAGCCCAAGCAAGACGCGCCCCGAGGAGCGTCTTGTCACATGTCACCACTGGGTCTGACTGAGCGCCTCCAGGAGAGAGGCCCAAGCAAGATGCGCCCCGAGGAGCGTCTTGCCACATGTAAGCACTGGGTATGACTGAGCGCCTCCAGGAGAGAGGCCCCAGCAAAACGTGCCCCGAGGAGCGTCTTGCCTTATGTCAGCACTCGGTCTGACTGAGCGCCTCCAGGAGAGAGGCCCAAGCAAGACGCGCCCCGAGGAGCGTCTTGCCACATGTAAGCACTGGGTCTGACTGAGCGCCTCCAGGAGAGAGGCCCCAGCAAGACGCGCCCCGAGGAGCGTCTTGCCTTATGTCAGCACTCGGTCTGACTGAGCGCCTCCAGGAGAGAGGCCCAAGCAAGACGCGCCCCAAGGAGCGTCTTGACACGTCAGCACTCGGTCTGACTGAGCGCCTCCAGGAGAGAGGCCCAAGCAAGACGCGCCCCGAGGAGCGTCTTGCCACATATCAACAATGGGTCTGACTGAGGGCCTCTAAGAGAGAAGCCCAAGCAAGACGCACCCCGAGGAGCGTCTTGTCACATGTCACCACTGGGTTTGACTGAGCACCTCCAGCAGAGAGGCCCAAGCAAGACGCGCCCCGAGGAGCGTCTTGCCACATGTCACCACTGTGTCTGACTGAGCGCCTCCAGGAGAGAGGCCCAAGCAAGACGCGCCCCAAGGAGCGCCTTGCCACATGTCACCACTGGGTCTGACTGACCGCCTCCAGGAGAGAGGCCCAAGCAAGACGCGCCCCGAGGAGCGTCTTGTCACATGTCACCACTGGGTCGGACTGAGCGCCTCCAGGAGAGAGGCCCAAGCAAGACGCGCCCCGAGGAGCGTCTTGCCACATGTCAGCACTCGGTCTGACCTTACGCCTCCAGGAGAGAAGACCCAGCAAGACGCGCCCCGAGGAGCGTCTTGCCACATGTCAGCACTCGGTCTGACTGAGCGCCTCCAGGAGAGAGGCCCAAGCAAGACGCGCCCCGAGGAGCGTCTTGCCACATATCAACAATGGGTCTGACTGACGGCCTCCATGAGAGAAGCCCAAGCAAGACGCGCCCCGAGGAGCGTCTTGTCACATGTCACCACTGGGTCTGACTGAGCGCCTCCAGGAGAGAGGCCCAAGCAAGATGCGCCCCGAGGAGCGTCTTGCCACATGTAAGCACTGGGTATGACTGAGCGCCTCCAGGAGAGAGGCCCCAGCAAAACGTGCCCCGAGGAGCGTCTTGCCTTATGTCAGCACTCGGTCTGACTGAGCGCCTCCAGGAGAGAGGCCCAAGCAAGACGCGCCCCGAGGAGCGTCTTGCCACATGTAAGCACTGGGTCTGACTGAGCGCCTCCAGGAGAGAGGCCCCAGCAAGACGCGCCCCGAGGAGCGTCTTGCCTTATGTCAGCACTCGGTCTGACTGAGCGCCTCCAGGAGAGAGGCCCAAGCAAGACGCGCCCCGAGGAGCGTCTTGCCACATGTCAACAATGGTTCTGACTGAGCGCCTCCAGGAGAGAGGCCCCAGCAAGACGCGCCCCGAGGAGCGTCTTGCCTTATGTCAGCACTCGGTCTGACTGAGCGCCTCCAGGAGAGAGGCCCAAGCAAGACGCACCCCGAGGAGCGTCTTGACACATGTCAACACTGGGGCTGACAGAGGGCCTCCAGGAGAGAGGCCCAAGCAAGATGCGCCCCGAGGAGCGTCTTGCCACATGTAAACAATGGGTCTGACTGAAGGCCTCCAGGAGAGAAGCCCAAGCAAGACGCGCCCCGAGGAGCGTCTTGCCACATGTCAGCACTCGGTCTGACTGAGCGCCTCCAGGAGAGAGGCCCAAGCAAGACGCGCCCCGAGGAGCGTCTTGCCACATATCAACAATGGGTCTGACTGAGGGCCTCCATGAGAGAAGCCCAAGCAAGACGCGCCCCGAGGAGCGTCTTGTCACATGTCAACACTGGGTCTGACTGAGCGCCTCCAGGAGAGAAGCCCCAGCAAGACGCGCCCCGAGGAGCGTCTTGCCACATGTCAGCACTCTGTCTGACTGTAAGCCTCCAGGAGAGAGGCCCAAGCAAGACGCGCCCCGAGGAGCGTCTTGCCACATGTCAACAATGAGTCTGACTGAGGGCCTCCAGGAGAGAAGCCCAAGCAAGACGCGCCCCGAGGAGCGTCTTGCCACATGTCAGCACTCGGTCTGAGTGAACGCCTCCAGGAGAGAAGCCCCAGCAAGACGCGCCCCAAGGAGCGTCTTGCCACATGTCAGCACTCGGTCTGACTGAGTGCCTCCAGGAGAGAGGCCCAAGCAAGACGCGCCCCGAGGAGCGTCTTGCCACATGTAAGCACTGGGTCTGACTGAGCGCCTCCAGGAGAGAGGCCCCAGCAAGACGCGCCCCGAGGAGCGTCTTGCCTTATGTCAGCACTCGGTCTGACTGAGCGCCTCCAGGAGAGAGGCCCAAGCAAGACGCGCCCCGAGGAGCGTCTTGCCACATGTCAACAATGGGTCTGACTGAGGGCCTCCAGGAGAGAAGCCCAAGCAAGATGCGCGCAAAGGAGCGTCTTGCCACATGTAAACAATGGGTCTGACTGAGGGCCTCCAGGAGAGAAGCCCAAGCAAGACGTGCCCCGAGGAGCGTCTTGCCACATGTCAGCACTCGGTCTGACTGAGCGCCTCCAGGAGAGAGGCCCAAGCAAGACGCGCCCCGAGGAGCGTCTTGCCACATGTCACCACTGGGTCTGACTGAGTGCCTCCAGGAGAGAGTCCCAAGCAAGACGCACCCCGAGGAGCGTCTTGCCACATGTCAACAATGAGTCTGACTGAGGGCCTCCAGGAGAGAAGCCCAAGCAAGACGCTTCCCGAGGAGCGTCTTGCCACATGTCGGCACTCGGTCTGACTGAACCCCTCTAGGAGAGAAGCCCCAGCAAGACGCGCCCCGAGGAGCGTCTTGCCACATGTAAGCACTGGGTCTGACTGAGCGCCTCCAGGAGAGAGGCCCCAGCAAGACGCGCCCCGAGGAGCGTCTTGCCTTATTTTAGCACTCGGTCTGACTGAGCGCCTCCAGGAGAGAGGCCCAAGCAAGACGCGCCCCGAGGAGCGTCTTGCCACATGTCAACAATGGGTCTGACTGAGGGCCTCCAGGAGAGAAGCCCAAGCAAGATGCGCCCAAAGGAGCGTCTTGCCACATGTAAACAATGGGTCTGACTGAGGGCCTCCAGGAGAGAAGCCCAAGCAAGACGCGCCCTGAGGAGCGTCTTGCCACATGTCAGCACTTGGTCTGACTGAGCGCCTCCAGGAGAGAGGCCCAAGCAAGACGCGCCCCGAGGAGCGTCTTGCCACATATCAACAATGGGTCTGACTGAGGGCCTCCATGAGAGAAGCCCAAGCAAGACGCGCCCCGAGGAGCGTCTTGCCACATGTAAGCACTGGGTCTGACTGAGAGCCTCCAGGAGAGATGCCCAAGCAAGACGCGCCCCGAGGAGCGTCTTGCCACATGTCACCACTGGGTCTGACTGAGCGCCTCCAGGAGAGAGGCCCAAGCAAGACGCGCCCCGAGGAGCGTCTTGCCACATGTCAACAATGGGGCTGACAGAGGGCCTCCAGGAGAGAGGCCCAAGCAATACGCTCCCCGAGGAGTGTCTTGCCACATGTCACTACTCAGTCTGACTGAGCGCTTCCAGGAGAGAGGCCCAAGCAAGACGCGCCCCGAGGAGCGTCTTGCCACGTGTCAACACTGGGTCTGATTGAGGGCCTCCAGGAGAGAGGCCCAAGAATGATGCGCCCCGAGGAGCGTCTTGCCACATGTCAACAATGGGTCTGACAGAGGGCCTCCAGGAGAGAGGCCCAAGCAATACGCGCCCCGAGGAGCGTGTTGCCACATGTCACCACTGGGTCTGACTGAGCGCCTCCAGGAGAGAGGCCCAAGCAAGACGCGGCCCGAGGAGCGTCTTGCCACATGTCAACACTTGGTCTGACTGAGCGTCTCCAGGAGAGAGGCCCAAGCAAGACGCGCCCCGAGGAGCGTCTTGCCACATGTCACCACTGGGTCTGATTGAGCGCCTCCAGGAGAGAGGCCACAGCAAGACGCGCCCCGAGGAGCATCTTGCCTTATGTCAGCACTCGGTCTGACTGAGAGCCTCCAGGAGAGAGGCCCAAGCAAGACGCGCCCCGAGGAGCGTCTTGCCACATGTCAACAATGGGTCTGACAGAGGGCCTCCACGAGAGAGGCCCAAGCAAGACGCTCCTCGGGGCGCGTCTTGTCACATGTCAAAACTGGGTCTGACTGAGCGCCTCCAGGAGAGAAGCCCCAGCAAGACGTGCCCCGAGGAGCGTCTTGCCACATGTCAGCACTCGGTCTGACTGAGCGCCTCCAGGAGAGAGGCCCAAGCATGATGCGCCCCGAGGAGCGTCTTGCCACATGTAAACAATGGGTCTGACTGAGGGCCTCCAGGAGAGAAGCCCAAGCAAGACGTGCCCCGAGGAGCGTCTTGCCACATGTCAGCACTCGGTCTGACTGAGCGCCTCTAGGAGAGAGGCCCAAGCAAGACGCGCCCCGAGGAGCGTCTTGCCACATATCAACAATGGATCTGACTGAGGGCCTCCAAGAGAGAAGCCCAAGCAAGACGCACCCCGAGGAGCGTCTTGTCACATGTCACCACTGGGTCTGACTGAGCACCTCCAGGAGAGAGGCCCAAGCAAGACGCGCCCCGAGGAGCGTCTTGCCACATGTCACCACTGTGTCTGACTGAGCGCCTCCAGGAGAGAGGCCCAAGCAAGACGCGCCCCGAGGAGCGCCTTGCCACATGTCACCACTGGGTCTGACTGAGCGCCTCCAGGAGAGAGGCCCAAGCAAGACGCGCCCCGAGGAGCGTCTTGTCACATGTCACCACTGGGTCGGACTGAGCGCCTCCAGGAGAGAGGCCCAAGCAAGACGCGCCCCGAGGAGCGTCTTGCCACATGTCAGCACTCGGTCTGACTGAACGCCTCCAGGAGAGAAGACCCAGCAAGACGCGCCCCGAGGAGCGTCTTGCCACATGTCAGCACTCGGTCTGACTGAGCGCCTCCAGGAGAGAGGCCCAAGCAAGACGCGCCCCGAGGAGCGTCTTGCCACATGTCAGCACTCGGTCTGACTGAACGCCTCCAGGAGAGAAGACCCAGCAAGACGCGCCCCGAGGAGCGTCTTGCCACATGTCAGCACTCGGTCTGACTGAGCGCCTCCAGGAGAGAGGCCCAAGCAAGACGCGCCCCGAGGAGCGTCTTGCCACATATCAACAATGGGTCTGACTGACGGCCTCCATGAGAGAAGCCCAAGCAAGACGCGCCCCGAGGAGCGTCTTGTCACATGTCACCACTGGGTCTGACTGAGCGCCTCCAGGAGAGAGGCCCAAGCAAGATGCGCCCCGAGGAGCGTCTTGCCACATGTAAGCACTGGGTATGACTGAGCGCCTCCAGGAGAGAGGCCCCAGCAAAACGTGCCCCGAGGAGCGTCTTGCCTTATGTCAGCACTCGGTCTGACTGAGCGCCTCCAGGAGAGAGGCCCAAGCAAGACGCGCCCCGAGGATCGTCTTGCCACATGTAAACAATGGGTCTGACTGAGGGCCTCCAGGAGAGAAGCCCAAGCAAGACGCGCCCCGAGGAGCGTCTTGCCACATGTCAGCACTCGGTCTGACTGAACGCCTCCAGGAGAGAAGCCCAAGCAAGACGCGCCCCGAGGTGCGTCTTGCCACATGTCAGCACTCGGTCTGACTGAACGCCTCCAGGAGAGAAGCCCCAGCAAGACGTGCCCCGAGGAGCGTCTTGCCACATGTAAGCACTGGGTCTGACTGAGCGCCTCCAGGAGAGAGGCCCCAGCAAGACGCGCCCCGAGGAGTGTCTTGCCTTATGTCAGCACTCGGTCTGACTGAGCGCCTCCAGGAGAGAGGCCCAAGCAAGACGCACCCCGAGGAGCGTCTTGCCACATGTCAACAATGGGTCTGACTGAGGGCCTCCAGGAGAGAAGCCCAAGCAAGACGAGCCCCGAGGAGCGTCTTGCCACATGTCAGCACTCGGTCTGACTGAGCGCCTCCAGGAGAGAGGCCCAAGCAAGACGCACCCCGAGGAGCGTCTTGACACATGTCAACACTGGGGCTGACAGAGGGCCTCCAGGAGAGAGGCCCAAGCAAGATGCGCCCCGAGGAGCGTCTTGCCACATGTAAACAATGGGTCTGACTGAGGGCCTCCAGGAGAGAAGCCCAAGCAAGACGCGCCCCGAGGAGCGTCTTGCCACATGTCAACAATGGGTCTGACTGAGGGCCTCCAGGAGAGAAGCCCAAGCAAGACGCGCCCCGAGGAGCGTCTTGCCTTATGTCAGCACTCGGTCTGACTGAGCGCCTCCAGGAGAGAGGCCCAAGCAAGACGCGCCCCGAGGAGCGTCTTGCCACATGTCAACAATGGGTCTGACTGAGGGCCTCCAGGAGAGAAGCCCAAGCAAGATGCGCCCAAAGGAGTGTCTTGCCACATGTAAACAATGGGTCTGACTGAGGGCCTCCAGGAGAGAAGCCCAAGCAAGACGCGCCCCGAGGAGCGTCTTGCCACATGTCAGCACTTGGTCTGACTGAGCGCCTCCAGGAGAGAGGCCCAAGCAAGACGCGCCCCGAGGAGCGTCTTGCCACATATCAACAATGGGTCTGACTGAGGGCCTCCATGAGAGAAGCCCAAGCAAGACGCGCCGCAAGGAGCGTCTTGCCACATGTCACCACTGGGTCTGACTGAGTGCCTCCAGGAGAGAGGCCCAAGCAAGACGCACCCCGAGGAGCGTCTTGCCACGTGTCAACACTGGGTCTGACAGAGCGTCTCCAGGAGAGAGGCCCAAGCAAGACGCCCCCCGAGGAGCGTCTTGCCACATGTCACCACTGGGTCTGACTGAGCGCCTCCAGGAGAGAGGCCCAAGCAAGACGCGCCCCGAGGAGCGTCTTGCCACATGTAAGCACTGGGTCTGACTGAGCGCCTCCAGGAGAGAAGCCCCAGCAAGACGCGCCCCGAGGAGCGTCTTACCACATGTCAGCACTCGGTCTGACTGAACGCCTCCAGGAGAGAAGCCCAAGCAAGACGCGCCCCGAGGAGCGTCTTGCCACATGTCAGCACTCGGTCTGACTGAACGCCTCCAGGAGAGAAGCCCCAGCAAGACGCGCCCCGAGGAGCGTCTTGCCACATGTAAGCACTGGGTCTGACTGAGCGCCTCCAGGAGAGAGGCCCCAGCAAGACGCGCCCCGAGGAGCGTCTTGCCTTATGTCAGCACTCGGTCTGACTGAGCGCCTCCAGGAGAGAGGCCCAAGCAAGACGCGCCCCGAGGAGCGTCTTGCCACATGTCAACAATGGGTCTGACTGAGGGCCTCCAGGAGAGAAGCCCAAGCAAGATGCGCCCAAAGGAGCGTCTTGCCACATGTAAACAATGGGTCTGACTGAGGGCCTCCAGGAGAGAAGCCCAAGGAAGAAGTGCCCCGAGGAGCGTCTTGCCACATGTCAGCACTCGGTCTGACTGAGCGCCTCCAGGAGAGAGGCCCAAGCAAGACGCGCCCCGAGGAGCGTCTTGCCACATATCAACAATGGGTCTGACTGAGGGCCTCCATGAGAGAAGCCCAAGCAAGACGCGCCCCGAGGAGCGTCTAACCACATGTCACCACTGGGTCTGACTGAGTGCCTCCAGGAGAGAGGCCCAAGCAAGACGCACCCCGAGGAGTGTCTTGCCACATGTCAACAATGAGTCTGACTGAAGGCCTCCAGGAGAGAAGCACAAGCAAGACGCTTCATGAGGAGCGTCTTGCCACATGTCGGCACTCGGTCTGACTGAACCCCTCTAAGAGAGAAGCCCCAGCAAGACGCGCCCCGAGGAGCGTCTTGCCACATGTAAGCACTGGGTCTGACTGAGCGCCTCCAGGAGAGAGGCCCCAGCAAGACGCGCCCCGAGGAGCGTCTTGCCTTATGTCAGCACTCGGTCTGACTGAGCGCCTCCAGGAGAGAGGCCCAAGCAAGACGCGCCCCGAGGAGCGTCTTGCCACATGTCAACAATGAGTCTGACTGAGGGCCTCCAGGAGAGAAGCCCAAGCAAGACGCGCCCCGAGGAGCGTCTTGCCACATGTCAGCACTCGGTCTGACTGAACGCCTCCAGGAGAGAAGCCCCAGCAAGACGCGCCCCAAGGAGCGTCTTGCCACATGTCAGCACTCGGTCTGACTGAGTGCCTCCAGGAGAGAGGCCCAAGCAAGACGCGCCCCGAGGAGCGTCTTGCCACATATCAACAATGGGTGTGACTGAGGGCCTCCATGAGAGAAGCCCCAGCAAGACGCGCCCCGAGGAGCGTCTTGCCACATGTAAGCACTGGGTCTGACTGAGCGCCTCCAGGAGAGAGGCCCCAGCAAGACGCGCTCCGAGGAGCGTCTTGCCTTATGTCAGCACTCGGTCTGACTGAGCGCCTCCAGGAGAGAGGCCCAAGCAAGAAGCGCCCCGAGGAGCGTCTTGCCACATGTCAACAATGGGTCTGACTGAGGGCCTCCAGGAGAGAAGCCCAAGCAAGATGCGCCCAAAGGAGCGTCTTGCCACATGTAAACAATGGGTCTGACTGAGGGCCTCCAGGAGAGAAGCCCAAGCAAGACGTGCCCCGAGGAGCGTCTTGCCACATGTCAGCACTCGGTCTGACTGAGCGCCTCCAGGAGAGAGGCCCAAGCAAGACGCGCCCCGAGGAGCGTCTTGCCACATATCAACAATGGGTCTGACTGAGGGCCTCCATGAGAGAAGCCCAAGCAAGACGCGCCCCGAGGAGCGTCTTGCCACATGTCACCACTGGGTCTGACTGAGTGCCTCCAGGAGAGAGGCCCAAGCAAGACGCACCCCGAGGAGCGTCTTGCCACATGTCAACAATGAGTCTGACTGAGGGCCTCCAGGAGAGAAGCCCAAGCAAGACGCTTCCCGAGGAGCGTCTTGCCACATGTCGGCACTCGGTCTGACTGAACCCCTCTAGGAGAGAAGCCCCAGCAAGACGCGCCCCGAGGAGCGTCTTGCCACATGTAAGCACTGGGTCTGACTGAGCGCCTCCAGGAGAGAGGCCCCAGCAAGACGCGCCCCGAGGAGCGTCTTGCCTTATGTCAGCACTCGGTCTGACTGAGCGCCTCCAGGAGAGAGGCCCAAGCAAGACGCGCCCCGAGGAGCGTCTTGCCACATGTCAACAATGGGTCTGACTGAGGGCCTCCAGGAGAGAAGCCCAAGCAAGATGCGCCCAAAGGAGCGTCTTGCCACATGTAAACAATGGGTCTGACTGAGGGCCTCCAGGAGAGAAGCCCAAGCAAGACGCGCCCCGAGGAGCGTCTTGCCACATATCAACAATGGGTCTGACTGAGGGCCTCCATGAGAGAAGCCCAAGCAAGACGCGCCGCGAGGAGCGTCGTGCCACATGTCACCATTGGGTCTGACTGAGTGCCTCCAGGAGAGAGGCCCAAGCAAGACGCACCCCGAGGAGCGTCTTGCCACGTGTCAACACTGGGTCTGACAGAGCGTCTCCAGGAGAGAGGCCCAAGCAAGACGCCCCCCGAGGAGCGTCTTGCCACATGTCACCACTGGGTCTGACTGAGCGCCTCCAGGAGAGAGGCCCAAGCAAGACGCGCCCCGAGGAGCGTCTTGCCACATGTAAGCACTGGGTCTGACTGAGCGCCTCCAGGAGAGAAGCCCCAGCAAGACGCGCCCCGAGGAGCGTCTTACCACATGTCAGCACTCGGTCTGACTGAACGCCTCCAGGAGAGAAGCCCAAGCAAGATGCGCCCCGAGGAGCGTCTTGCCACATGTCAGCACTCGGTCTGACTGAACGCCTCCAGGAGAGAAGCCCCAGCAAGACGCTCCTCGGGGCGCGTCTTGCCTTATGTCAGCACTCGGTCTGACTGAGCGCCTCCAGGAGAGAGGCCCAAGCAAGACGCGCCCCGAGGAGCGTCTTGCCACATGTCAACAATGGGTCTGCCTGAGGGCCTCCAGGAGAGAAGCCCAAGCAAGACGTGCCCCGAGGAGCGTCTTGCCACATGTCAGCACTCGGTCTGACTGAGCGCCTCCAGGATAGAGGCCCAAGCAAGACGCGCCCCGAGGAGCGTCTTGCCACATGTAAGCACTGGGTCTGACTGAGCGCCTCCAGGAGAGAGGCCCCAGCAAGACGCGCCCCGAGGAGCGTCTTGCCTTATGTCAGCACTCGGTCTGACTGAGCGCCTCCAGGAGAGAGGCCCAAGCAAGACGCACCCCGAGGAGCGTCTTGCCACATGTCAACAATGAGTCTGACTGAGGGCCTCCAGGAGAGAAGCCCAAGCAAGACACTTCCCGAGGAGCGTCTTGCCACATGTCGGCACTCGGTCTGACTGAACCCCTCTAGGAGAGAAGCCCCAGCAAGACGGGCCCCGAGGAGCGTCTTGCCACATGTAAGCACTGGGTCTGACTGAGCGCCTCCAGGAGAGAGGCCCCAGCAAGACGCGCCCCGAGGACCGTCTTGCCTTATGTCAGCACTCGGTCTGACTGAGCGCCTCCAGGAGAGAGGCCCAAGCAAGACGCGCCCCGAGGAGCGTCTTGCCACATGTCAACAATGGGTCTGACTGAGGGCCTCCAGGAGAGAAGCCCAAGCAAGATGCGCCCAAAGGAGCGTCTTGCCACATGTAAACAATGGGTCTGACTGAGGGCCTCCAGGAGAGAAGCCAAAGCAAGACGCGCCCCGAGGAGCGTCTTGCCACATGTCAGCACTTGGTCTGACTGAGCGCCTCCAGGAGAGTGGCCCAAGCAAGACGCGCCCCGAGGAGCGTCTTGCCACATATCAACAATGGGTCTGACTGAGGGCCTCCATGAGAGAAGCCCAAGCAAGACGCGCCGCGAGGAGCGTCTTGCCACATGTAAACAATGGGTCTGACTGAGGGCCTCCAGGAGAGAAGCCCAAGGAAGAAGTGCCCCGAGGAGCGTCTTGCCACATGTCAGCACTCGGTCTGACTGAGCGCCTCCAGGAGAGAGGCCCAAGCAAGACGCGCCCCGAGGAGCGTCTTGCCACATATCAACAATGGGTCTGACTGAGGGCCTCCATGAGAGAAGCCCAAGCAAGACGCGCCCCGAGGAGCGTCTAACCACATGTCACCACTGGGTCTGACTGAGTGCCTCCAGGAGAGAGGCCCAAGCAAGACGCACCCCGAGGAGTGTCTTGCCACATGTCAACAATGAGTCTGACTGAAGGCCTCCAGGAGAGAAGCACAAGCAAGACGCTTCCCGAGGAGCGTCTTGCCACATGTCGGCACTCGGTCTGACTGAACCCCTCTAAGAGAGAAGCCCCAGCAAGACGCGCCCCGAGGAGCGTCTTGCCACATGTAAGCACTGGGTCTGACTGAGCGCCTCCAGGAGAGAGGCCCCAGCAAGACGCGCCCCGAGGAGCGTCTTGCCTTATGTCAGCACTCGGTCTGACTGAGCGCCTCCAGGAGAGAGGCCCAAGCAAGACGCGCCCCGAGGAGCGTCTTGCCACATGTCAACAATGAGTCTGACTGAGGGCCTCCAGGAGAGAAGCCCAAGCAAGACGCGCCCCGAGGAGCGTCTTGCCACATGTCAGCACTCGGTCTGACTGAACGCCTCCAGGAGAGAAGCCCCAGCAAGACGCGCCCCAAGGAGCGTCTTGCCACATGTCAGCACTCGGTCTGACTGAGTGCCTCCAGGAGAGAGGCCCAAGCAAGACGCGCCCCGAGGAGCGTCTTGCCACATATCAACAATGGGTGTGACTGAGGGCCTCCATGAGAGAAGCCCCAGCAAGACGCGCCCCGAGGAGCGTCTTGCCACATGTAAGCACTGGGTCTGACTGAGCGCCTCCAGGAGAGAGGCCCCAGCAAGACGCGCTCCGAGGAGCGTCTTGCCTTATGTCAGCACTCGGTCTGACTGAGCGCCTCCAGGAGAGAGGCCCAAGCAAGAAGCGCCCCGAGGAGCGTCTTGCCACATGTCAACAATGGGTCTGACTGAGGGCCTCCAGGAGAGAAGCCCAAGCAAGATGCGCCCAAAGGAGCGTCTTGCCACATGTAAACAATGGGTCTGACTGAGGGCCTCCAGGAGAGAAGCCCAAGCAAGACGTGCCCCGAGGAGCGTCTTGCCACATGTCAGCACTCGGTCTGACTGAGCGCCTCCAGGAGAGAGGCCCAAGCAAGACGCGCCCCGAGGAGCGTCTTGCCACATATCAACAATGGGTCTGACTGAGGGCCTCCATGAGAGAAGCCCAAGCAAGACGCGCCCCGAGGAGCGTCTTGCCACATGTCACCACTGGGTCTGACTGAGTGCCTCCAGGAGAGAGGCCCAAGCAAGACGCACCCCGAGGAGCGTCTTGCCACATGTCAACAATGAGTCTGACTGAGGGCCTCCAGGAGAGAAGCCCAAGCAAGACGCTTCCCGAGGAGCGTCTTGCCACATGTCGGCACTCGGTCTGACTGAACCCCTCTAGGAGAGAAGCCCCAGCAAGACGCGCCCCGAGGAGCGTCTTGCCACATGTAAGCACTGGGTCTGACTGAGCGCCTCCAGGAGAGAGGCCCCAGCAAGACGCGCCCCGAGGAGCGTCTTGCCTTATGTCAGCACTCGGTCTGACTGAGCGCCTCCAGGAGAGAGGCCCAAGCAAGACGCGCCCCGAGGAGCGTCTTGCCACATGTCAACAATGGGTCTGACTGAGGGCCTCCAGGAGAGAAGCCCAAGCAAGATGCGCCCAAAGGAGCGTCTTGCCACATGTAAACAATGGGTCTGACTGAGGGCCTCCAGGAGAGAAGCCCAAGCAAGACGCGCCCCGAGGAGCGTCTTGCCACATATCAACAATGGGTCTGACTGAGGGCCTCCATGAGAGAAGCCCAAGCAAGACGCGCCGCGAGGAGCGTCGTGCCACATGTCACCATTGGGTCTGACTGAGTGCCTCCAGGAGAGAGGCCCAAGCAAGACGCACCCCGAGGAGCGTCTTGCCACGTGTCAACACTGGGTCTGACAGAGCGTCTCCAGGAGAGAGGCCCAAGCAAGACGCCCCCCGAGGAGCGTCTTGCCACATGTCACCACTGGGTCTGACTGAGCGCCTCCAGGAGAGAGGCCCAAGCAAGACGCGCCCCGAGGAGCGTCTTGCCACATGTAAGCACTGGGTCTGACTGAGCGCCTCCAGGAGAGAAGCCCCAGCAAGACGCGCCCCGAGGAGCGTCTTACCACATGTCAGCACTCGGTCTGACTGAACGCCTCCAGGAGAGAAGCCCAAGCAAGATGCGCCCCGAGGAGCGTCTTGCCACATGTCAGCACTCGGTCTGACTGAACGCCTCCAGGAGAGAAGCCCCAGCAAGACGCTCCTCGGGGCGCGTCTTGCCTTATGTCAGCACTCGGTCTGACTGAGCGCCTCCAGGAGAGAGGCCCAAGCAAGACGCGCCCCGAGGAGCGTCTTGCCACATGTCAACAATGGGTCTGCCTGAGGGCCTCCAGGAGAGAAGCCCAAGCAAGACGTGCCCCGAGGAGCGTCTTGCCACATGTCAGCACTCGGTCTGACTGAGCGCCTCCAGGATAGAGGCCCAAGCAAGACGCGCCCCGAGGAGCGTCTTGCCACATGTAAGCACTGGGTCTGACTGAGCGCCTCCAGGAGAGAGGCCCCAGCAAGACGCGCCCCGAGGAGCGTCTTGCCTTATGTCAGCACTCGGTCTGACTGAGCGCCTCCAGGAGAGAGGCCCGAGCAAGACGCACCCCGAGGAGCGTCTTGCCACATGTCAACAATGAGTCTGACTGAGGGCCTCCAGGAGAGAAGCCCAAGCAAGACACTTCCCGAGGAGCGTCTTGCCACATGTCGGCACTCGGTCTGACTGAACCCCTCTAGGAGAGAAGCCCCAGCAAGACGGGCCCCGAGGAGCGTCTTGCCACATGTAAGCACTGGGTCTGACTGAGCGCCTCCAGGAGAGAGGCCCCAGCAAGACGCGCCCCGAGGACCGTCTTGCCTTATGTCAGCACTCGGTCTGACTGAGCGCCTCCAGGAGAGAGGCCCAAGCAAGACGCGCCCCGAGGAGCGTCTTGCCACATGTCAACAATGGGTCTGACTGAGGGCCTCCAGGAGAGAAGCCCAAGCAAGATGCGCCCAAAGGAGCGTCTTGCCACATGTAAACAATGGGTCTGACTGAGGGCCTCCAGGAGAGAAGCCAAAGCAAGACGCGCCCCGAGGAGCGTCTTGCCACATGTCAGCACTTGGTCTGACTGAGCGCCTCCAGGAGAGTGGCCCAAGCAAGACGCGCCCCGAGGAGCGTCTTGCCACATATCAACAATGGGTCTGACTGAGGGCCTCCATGAGAGAAGCCCAAGCAAGACGCGCCGCGAGGAGCGTCTTGCCACATGTCATCACTGGGTCTGACTGAGCGCCTCCAGGAGAGAGGCCCAAGCAAGATGCGCCCCGAGGAGCGTCTTGCCACATGTAAGCACTGGGTCTGACTGAGCGCCTCCAGGAGAGAGGCCCAAGCAAGACGCGCCCCGAGGAGCGTCTTGCCACATGTAAGCACTGGGTCTGACTGAGCGCCTCCAAGAGAGAAGCCCCAGCAAGACGCGCCCCGAGGAGCGTCTTACCACATGTCAGCACTCGGTCTGACTGAACGCCTCCAGGAGAGAAGCCCAAGCAAGATGCGCCCCGAGGAGCGTCTTGCCACATGTCAGCACTCGGTCTGACTGAACGCCTCCAGGAGAGAAGCCCCAGCAAGACGCGCCCCGAGGAGCGTCTTGCCACATGTAAGCACTGGGTCTGACTGAGCGCCTCCAGGAGAGAGGCCCCAGAAAGACGCGCCCCGAGGAGCGTCTTGCCTTATGTCAGCACTCGGTCTGACTGAGCGCCTCCAGGAGAGAGGCCCAAGCAAGACGCGCCCCGAGGAGCGTCTTGCCACATGTCAACAATGGGTCTGACTGAGGGCCTCCAGGAGAGAAGCCCAAGCAAGACGCGCCCCGAGGAGCGTCTTGCCACATGTCAGCACTCGGTCTGACTGAGCGCCTCCAGGAGAGAGGCCCAAGCAAGACGCACCCCGAGGAGCGTCTTGACACATGTCAACACTGGGGCTGACAGAGGGCCTCCAGGAGAAAGGCCCAAGCAAGATGCGCCCCGAGGAGCGTCTTGCCACATGTAAACAATGGGTCTGACTGTGGGCCTCCAGGAGAGAAGCCCAAGCAAGACGCGCCCCGAGGAGCGTCTTGCCACATGTCAGCACTCGGTCTGACTGAGCGCCTCCAGGAGAGAGGCCCAAGCAAGACGCGCCCCGAGGAGCGTCTTGCCACATGTAAGCACTGGGTCTGACTGAGAGCCTCCAGGAGAGATGCCCAAGCAAGACGCGCCCCGAGGAGCGTCTTGCCACATGTCACCACTGGGTCTGACTGAGCGCCTCCAGGAGAGAGGCCCAAGCAAGACGCGCCCCGAGGAGCGTCTTGCCACATGTCAACAATGGGTCTGACTGAGGGTCTCCAGGAGAGAAGCCCAAGCAAGACGCGCCCCGAGGAGCGTCTTGCCACATGTCAGCACTCGGTCTGACTGAGCGCCTCCAGGAGAGAGGCCCAAGCAAGACGCACCCCGAGGAGCGTCTTGACACATGTCAACACTGGGGCTGACAGAGGGCCTCCAGGAGAGAGGCCCAAGCAATACGCTCCACGAGGAGTGTCTTGCCACATGTCACTACTCAGTCTGACTGAGCGCTTCCAGGAGAGAGGCCCAAGCAAGACGCGCCCCGAGGAGCGTCTTGCCACGTGTCAACACTGGGTCTGATTGAGGGCCTCCAGGAGAGAGGCCCAAGAAAGATGCGCCCCGAGGAGCGTCTTGCCACATGTCAACAATGGGTCTGACAGAGGGCCTCCAGGAGAGAGGCCCAAGCAATACGCGCCCCGAGGAGCGTGTTGCCACATGTCACCACTGGGTCTGACTGAGCGCCTCCAGGAGAGAGGCCCAAGCAAGACGCGCCCCGAGGAGCGTCTTGCCACATGTCAACACTTGGTCTGACTGAGCGTCTCCAGGAGAGAGGCCCAAGCAAGACGCGCCCCGAGGAGCGTCTTGCCACGTGTCACCACTGGGTCTGATTGAGCGCCTCCAGGAGAGAGGCCACAGCAAGACGCGCCCCGAGGAGCATCTTGCCTTATGTCAGCACTCGGTCTGACTGAGAGCCTCCAGGAGAGAGGCCCAAGCAAGACGCTCCTCGGGGCGCGTCTTGTCACATGTCAAAACTGGGTCTGACTGAGCGCCTCCAGGAGAGAAGCCCCAGCAAGACGTGCCCCGAGGAGCGTCTTGCCACATGTCAGCACTCGGTCTGACTGAGCGCCTCCAGGAGAGAGGCCCAAGCATGATGCGCCCCGAGGAGCGTCTTGCCACATGTAAACAATGGGTCTGACTGAGGGCCTCCAGGAGAGAAGTCCAAGCAAGACGTGCCCCGAGGAGCGTCTTGCCACATGTCAGCACTCGGTCTGACTGAGCGCCTCTAGGAGAGAGGCCCAAGCAAGACGCGCCCCGAGGAGCGTCTTGCCACATATCAACAATGGATCTGACTGAGGGCCTCCAAGAGAGAAGCCCAAGCAAGACGCACCCCGAGGAGCGTCTTGTCACAGGTCACCACTGGGTCTGACTGAGCACCTCCATTAGAGAGGCCCAAGCAAGACGCGCCCCGAGGAGCGTCTTGCCACATGTCACCACTGTGTCTGACTGAGCGCCTCCAGGAGAGAGGCCCAAGCAAGACGCGCCCCGAGGAGCGCCTTGCCACATGTCACCACTGGGTCTGACTGAGCGCCTCCAGGAGAGAGGCCCAAGCAAGACGCGCCCCGAGGAGCGTCTTGTCACATGTCACCACTGGGTCGGACTGAGCGCCTCCAGGAGAGAGGCCCAAGCAAGACGCGCCCCGAGGAGCGTCTTGCCACATGTCAGCACTCGGTCTGACTGAACGCCTCCAGGAGAGAAGACCCAGCAAGACGTGCCCCGAGGAGCGTCTTGCCACATGTCAGCACTCGGTCTGACTGAGCGCCTCCAGGAGAGAGGCCCAAGCAAGACGCGCCCCGAGGAGCGTCTTGCCACATATCAACAATGGGTCTGACTGACGGCCTCCATGAGAGAAGCCCAAGCAAGACGCGCCCCGAGGAGCGTCTTGTCACATGTCACCACTGGGTCTGACTGAGCGCCTCCAGGAGAGAGGCCCAAGCAAGATGCGCCCCGAGGAGCGTCTTGCCACATGTAAGCACTGGGTATGACTGAGCGCCTCCAGGAGAGAGGCCCCAGCAAAACGTGCCCCGAGGAGCGTCTTGCCTTATGTCAGCACTCGGTCTGACTGAGCGCCTCCAGGAGAGAGGCCCAAGCAAGACGCGCCCCGAGGAGCGTCTTGCCACATGTAAACAATGGGTCTGACTGAGGGCCTCCAGGAGAGAAGCCCAAGCAAGACGCGCCCCGAGGAGCGTCTTGCCACATGTCAGCACTCGGTCTGACTGAACGCCTCCAGGAGAGAAGCCGAAGCAAGACGCGCCCCGAGGTGCGTCTTGCCACATGTCAGCACTCGGTCTGACTGAACGCCTCCAGGAGAGAAGCCCCAGCAAGACGCGCCCCGAGGAGCGTCTTGCCACATGTAAGCACTGGGTCTGACTGAGCGCCTCCAGGAGAGAGGCACCAGCAAGACGCGCCCCGAGGAGTGTCTTGCCTTATGTCAGCACTCGGTCTGACTGAGCGCCTCCAGGAGAGAGGCCCAAGCAAGACGCGCCCCGAGGAGCGTCTTGCCACATGTCAACAATGGGTCTGACTGAGGGCCTCCAGGAGAGAAGCCCAAGCAAGACGCGCCCCGAGGAGCGTCTTGCCACATGTCAGCACTCGGTCTGACTGAGTGCCTCCAGGAGAGAGGCCCAAGCAAGACGCACCCCGAGGAGCGTCTTGACACATGTCAACACTGGGGCTGACAGAGGGCCTCCAGGAGAGAGTTCCAAGCAAGATGCGCCCCGAGGAGCGTCTTGCCACATGTAAACAATGGGTCTGACTGAGGGCCTCCAGGAGAGAAGCCCAATCAAGACGCGCCCCGAGGAGCGTCTTGCCACATGTCAACAATGGGTCTGACTGAGGGCCTCCAGGAGAGAAGCCCAAGCAAGACGCGCCCCGAGGAGCGTCTTGCCTTATGTCAGCACTCGGTCTGACTGAGCGCCTCCAGGAGAGAGGCCCAAGCAAGACGCGCCCCGAGGAACGTCTTGCCACATGTCAACAATGGGTCTGACTGAGGGCCTCCAGGAGAGAAGCCCAAGCAAGATGCGCCCAAAGGAGCGTCTTGCCACATGTAAACAATGGGTCTGACTGAGGGCCTCCAGGAGAGAGGCCCAAGCAAGACGCACCCCGAGGAGCGTCTTGCCACATGTCAACAATGAGTCTGACTGAGGGCCTCCAGGAGAGAAGCCCAAGCAAGACGCTTCCCGAGGAGCGTCTTGCCACATGTCGGCACTCGGTCTGACTGAACCCCTCTAGGAGAGAAGCCCCAGCAAGACGCGCCCCGAGGAGCGTCTTGCCACATGTAAGCACTGGGTCTGACTGAGCGCCTCCAGGAGAGAGGCCCCAGCAAGACGCGCCCCGAGGAGCGTCTTGCCTTATGTCAGCACTCGGTCTGACTGAGCGCCTCCAGGAGAGAGGCCCAAGCAAGACGCGCCCCGAGGAGCGTCTTGCCACATGTCAACAATGGGTCTGACTGAGGGCCTCCAGGAGAGAAGCCCAAGCAAGATGCGCCCAAAGGAGCGTCTTGCCACATGTAAACAATGGGTCTGACTGAGGGCCTCCAGGAGAGAAGCCAAAGCAAGACGCGCCCCGAGGAGCGTCTTGCCACATGTCAGCACTTGGTCTGACTGAGCGCCTCCAGGAGAGAGGCCCAAGCAAGACGCGCCCCGAGGAGCGTCTTACCACATGTCAGCATTTGGTCTGACTGAACGCCTCCAGGAGAGAAGCCCAAGCAAGATGCGCCCCGAGGAGCGTCTTGCCACATATCAACAATGGGTCTGACTGAGGGCCTCCATGAGAGAAGCCCAAGCAAGACGCGCCGCGAGGAGCGTCTTGCCACATGTCATCACTGGGTCTGACTGAGCGCCTCCAGGAGAGAGGCCCAAGCAAGATGCGCCCCGAGGAGCGTCTTGCCACATGTAAGCACTGGGTCTGACTGAGCGCCTCCAGGAGAGAGGGCCAAGCAAGACGCGCCCCGAGGAGCGTCTTGCCACATGTAAGCACTGGGTCTGACTGAGCGCCTCCAGGAGAGAAGCCCCAGCAAGACGCGCCCCGAGGAGCGTCTTACCACATGTCAGCATTCGGTCTGACTGAACGCCTCCAGGAGAGAAGCCCAAGCAAGATGCGCCCCGAGGAGCGTCTTGCCACATGTCAGCACTCGGTCTGACTGAACGCCTCCAGGAGAGAAGCCCCAGCAAGACGCGCCCCGAGGAGCGTCTTGCCACATGTAAGCACTGGGTCTGACTGAGCGCCTCCAGGAGAGAGGCCCCAGAAAGACGCGCCCCGAGGAGCGTCTTGCCTTATGTCAGCACTCGGTCTGACTGAGCGCCTCCAGGAGAGAGGCCCAAGCAAGACGCGCCCCGAGGAGCGTCTTGCCACATGTCAACAATGGGTCTGACTGAGGGCCTCCAGGAGAGAAGCCCAAGCAAGACGCGCCCCGAGGAGCGTCTTGCCACATGTCAGCACTCGGTCTGACTGAGCGCCTCCAGGAGAGAGGCCCAAGCAAGACGCACCCCGAGGAGCGTCTTGACACATGTCAACACTGGGGCTGACAGAGGGCCTCCAGGAGAAAGGCCCAAGCAAGATGCGCCCCGAGGAGCGTCTTGCCACATGTAAACAATGGGTCTGACTGTGGGCCTCCAGGAGAGAAGCCCAAGCAAGACTCGCCCCGAGGAGCGTCTTGCCACATGTCAGCACTCGGTCTGACTGAGCGCCTCCAGGAGAGAGGCCCAAGCAAGACGCGCCCCGAGGAGCGTCTTGCCACATGTCAACAATGGGTCTGACTGAGGGTCTCCAGGAGAGAAGCCCAAGCAAGACGCGCCCCGAGGAGCGTCTTGCCACATGTCAGCACTCGGTCTGACTGAGCGCCTCCAGGAGAGAGGCCCAAGCAAGACGCACCCCGAGGAGCGTCTTGACACATGTCAACACTGGGGCTGACAGAGGGCCTCCAGGAGAGAGGCCCAAGCAATACGCTCCACGAGGAGTTTCTTGCCACATGTCACTACTCAGTCTGACTGAGCGCTTCCAGGAGAGAGGCCCAAGCAAGACGCGCCCCGAGGAGCGTCTTGCCACGTGTCAACACTGGGTCTGATTGAGGGCCTCCAGGAGAGAGGCCCAAGAAAGATGCGCCCCGAGGAGCGTCTTGCCACATGTCAACAATGGGTCTGACAGAGGGCCTCCAGGAGAGAGGCCCAAGCAATACGCGCCCCGAGGAGCGTGTTGCCACATGTCACCACTGGGTCTGACTGAGCGCCTCCAGGAGAGAGGCCCAAGCAAGACGCGCCCCGAGGAGCGTCTTGCCACATGTCAACACTTGGTCTGACTGAGCGTCTCCAGGAGAGAGGCCCAAGCAAGACGCGCCCCGAGGAGCGTCTTGCCACGTGTCACCACTGGGTCTGATTGAGCGCCTCCAGGAGAGAGGCCACAGCAAGACGCGCCCCGAGGAGCATCTTGCCTTATGTCAGCACTCGGTCTGACTGAGAGCCTCCAGGAGAGAGGCCCAAGCAAGACGCTCCTCGGGGCGCGTCTTGTCACATGTCAAAACTGGGTCTGACTGAGCGCCTCTAGGAGAGAAGCCCCAGCAAGACGTGCCCCGAGGAGCGTCTTGCCACATGTCAGCACTCGGTCTGACTGAGCGCCTCCAGGAGAGAGGCCCAAGCATGATGCGCCCCGAGGAGCGTCTTGCCACATGTAAACAATGGGTCTGACTGAGGGCCTCCAGGAGAGAAGCCCAAGCAAGACGTGCCCCGAGGAGCGTCTTGCCACATGTCAGCACTCGGTCTGACTGAGCGCCTCTAGGAGAGAGGCCCAAGCAAGACGCGCCCCGAGGAGCGTCTTGCCACATATCAACAATGGATCTGACTGAGGGCCTCCAAGAGAGAAGCCCAAGCATGACGCACCCCGAGGAGCGTCTTGTCACATGTCACCACTGGGTCTGACTGAGCACCTCCAGGAGAGAGGCCCAAGCAAGACGCGCCCCGAGGAGCGTCTTGCCACATGTCACCACTGTGTCTGACTGAGCGCCTCCAGGAGAGAGGCCCAAGCAAGACGCGCCCCGAGGAGCGCCTTGCCACATGTCACCACTGGGTCTGACTGAGCGCCTCCAGGAGAGAGGCCCAAGCAAGACGCGCCCCGAGGAGCGTCTTGTCACATGTCACCACTGGGTCGGACTGAGCGCCTCCAGGAGAGAGGCCCAAGCAAGACGCGCCCCGAGGAGCGTCTTGCCACATGTCAGCACTCGGTCTGACTGAACGCCTCCAGGAGAGAAGACCCAGCAAGACGTGCCCCGAGGAGCGTCTTGCCACATGTCAGCACTCGGTCTGACTGAGCGCCTCCAGGAGAGAGGCCCAAGCAAGACGCGCCCCGAGGAGCGTCTTGCCACATATCAACAATGGGTCTGACTGACGGCCTCCATGAGAGAAGCCCAAGCAAGACGCGCCCCGAGGAGCGTCTTGTCACATGTCACCACTGGGTCTGACTGAGCGCCTCCAGGAGAGAGGCCCAAGCAAGATGCGCCCCGAGGAGCGTCTTGCCACATGTAAGCACTGGGTATGACTGAGCGCCTCCAGGAGAGAGGCCCCAGCAAAACGTGCCCCGAGGAGCGTCTTGCCTTATGTCAGCACTCGGTCTGACTGAGCGCCTCCAGGAGAGAGGCCCAAGCAAGACGCGCCCGGAGGAGCGTCTTGCCACATGTAAACAATGGGTCTGACTGAGGGCCTCCAGGAGAGAAGCCCAAGCAAGACGCGCCCCGAGGAGCGTCTTGCCACATGTCAGCACTCGGTCTGACTGAACGCCTCCAGGAGAGAAGCCGAAGCAAGACGCGCCCCGAGGTGCGTCTTGCCACATGTCAGCACTCGGTCTGACTGAACGCCTCCAGGAGAGAAGCCCCAGCAAGACGCGCCCCGAGGAGCGTCTTGCCACATGTAAGCACTGGGTCTGACTGAGCGCCTCCAGGAGAGAGGCCCCAGCAAGACGCGCCCCGAGGAGTGTCTTGCCTTATGTCAGCACTCGGTCTGACTGAGCGCCTCCAGGAGAGAGGCCCAAGCAAGACGCGCCCCGAGGAGCGTCTTGCCACATGTCAACAATGGGTCTGACTGAGGGCCTCCAGGAGAGAAGCCCAAGCAAGACGCGCCCCGAGGAGCGTCTTGCCACATGTCAGCACTCGGTCTGACTGAGCGCCTCCAGGAGAGAGGCCCAAGCAAGACGCACCCCGAGGAGCGTCTTGACACATGTCAACACTGGGGCTGACAGAGGGCCTCCAGGAGAGAGTTCCAAGCAAGATGCGCCCCGAGGAGCGTCTTGCCACATGTAAACAATGGGTCTGACTGAGGGCCTCCAGGAGAGAAGCCCAATCAAGACGCGCCCCGAGGAGCGTCTTGCCACATGTCAACAATGGGTCTGACTGAGGGCCTCCAGGAGAGAAGCCCAAGCAAGACGCGCCCCGAGGAGCGTCTTGCCTTATGTCAGCACTCGGTCTGACTGAGCGCCTCCAGGAGAGAGGCCCAAGCAAGACGCGCCCCGAGGAGCGTCTTGCCACATGTCAACAATGGGTCTGACTGAGGGCCTCCAGGAGAGAAGCCCAAGCAAGACGCGCCCCGAGGAGCGTCTTGCCACATGTCAGCACTCGGTCTGACTGAGCGCCTCCAGGAGAGAGGCCCAAGCAAGACGCACCCCGAGGAGCGTCTTGACACATGTCAACACTGGGGCTGACAGAGGGCCTCCAGGAGAAAGGCCCAAGCAAGATGCGCCCCGAGGAGCGTCTTGCCACATGTAAACAATGGGTCTGACTGTGGGCCTCCAGGAGAGAAGCCCAAGCAAGACTCGCCCCGAGGAGCGTCTTGCCACATGTCAGCACTCGGTCTGACTGAGCGCCTCCAGGAGAGAGGCCCAAGCAAGACGCGCCCCGAGGAGCGTCTTGCCACATGTAAGCACTGGGTCTGACTGAGAGCCTCCAGGAGAGATGCCCAAGCAAGACGCGCCCCGAGGAGCGTCTTGCCACATGTCACCACTGGGTCTGACTGAGCGCCTCCAGGAGAGAGGCCCAAGCAAGACGCGCCCCGAGGAGCGTCTTGCCACATGTCAACAATGGGTCTGACTGAGGGTCTCCAGGAGAGAAGCCCAAGCAAGACGCGCCCCGAGGAGCGTCTTGCCACATGTCAGCACTCGGTCTGACTGAGCGCCTCCAGGAGAGAGGCCCAAGCAAGACGCACCCCGAGGAGCGTCTTGACACATGTCAACACTGGGGCTGACAGAGGGCCTCCAGGAGAGAGGCCCAAGCAATACGCTCCACGAGGAGTTTCTTGCCACATGTCACTACTCAGTCTGACTGAGCGCTTCCAGGAGAGAGGCCCAAGCAAGACGCGCCCCGAGGAGCGTCTTGCCACGTGTCAACACTGGGTCTGATTGAG
The DNA here is from genome assembly GCF_043380555.1 of Nothobranchius furzeri. Lineage (NCBI taxonomy): Eukaryota > Metazoa > Chordata > Actinopteri > Cyprinodontiformes > Nothobranchiidae > Nothobranchius > Nothobranchius furzeri. The sequence goes on from NW_027223075.1 coordinate 121,881, forward strand.
GGCCTCCAGGAGAGAGGCCCAAGAAAGATGCGCCCCGAGGAGCGTCTTGCCACATGTCAACAATGGGTCTGACAGAGGGCCTCCAGGAGAGAGGCCCAAGCAATACGCGCCCCGAGGAGCGTGTTGCCACATGTCACCACTGGGTCTGACTGAGCGCCTCCAGGAGAGAGGCCCAAGCAAGACGCGCCCCGAGGAGCGTCTTGCCACATGTCAACACTTGGTCTGACTGAGCGTCTCCAGGAGAGAGGCCCAAGCAAGACGCGCCCCGAGGAGCGTCTTGCCACGTGTCACCACTGGGTCTGATTGAGCGCCTCCAGGAGAGAGGCCACAGCAAGACGCGCCCCGAGGAGCATCTTGCCTTATGTCAGCACTCGGTCTGACTGAGAGCCTCCAGGAGAGAGGCCCAAGCAAGACGCTCCTCGGGGCGCGTCTTGTCACATGTCAAAACTGGGTCTGACTGAGCGCCTCCAGGAGAGAAGCCCCAGCAAGACGTGCCCCGAGGAGCGTCTTGCCACATGTCAGCACTCGGTCTGACTGAGCGCCTCCAGGAGAGAGGCCCAAGCATGATGCGCCCCGAGGAGCGTCTTGCCACATGTAAACAATGGGTCTGACTGAGGGCCTCCAGGAGAGAAGCCCAAGCAAGACGTGCCCCGAGGAGCGTCTTGCCACATGTCAGCACTCGGTCTGACTGAGCGCCTCTAGGAGAGAGGCCCAAGCAAGACGCGCCCCGAGGAGCGTCTTGCCACATATCAACAATGGATCTGACTGAGGGCCTCCAAGAGAGAAGCCCAAGCAAGACGCACCCCGAGGAGCGTCTTGTCACATGTCACCACTGGGTCTGACTGAGCACCTCCAGGAGAGAGGCCCAAGCAAGACGCGCCCCGAGGAGCGTCTTGCCACATGTCACCACTGTGTCTGACTGAGCGCCTCCAGGAGAGAGGCCCAAGCAAGACGCGCCCCGAGGAGCGCCTTGCCACATGTCACCACTGGGTCTGACTGAGCGCCTCCAGGAGAGAGGCCCAAGCAAGACGCGCCCCGAGGAGCGTCTTGTCACATGTCACCACTGGGTCGGACTGAGCGCCTCCAGGAGAGAGGCCCAAGCAAGACGCGCCCCGAGGAGCGTCTTGCCACATGTCAGCACTCGGTCTGACTGAACGCCTCCAGGAGAGAAGACCCAGCAAGACGTGCCCCGAGGAGCGTCTTGCCACATGTCAGCACTCGGTCTGACTGAGCGCCTCCAGGAGAGAGGCCCAAGCAAGACGCGCCCCGAGGAGCGTCTTGCCACATATCAACAATGGGTCTGACTGACGGCCTCCATGAGAGAAGCCCAAGCAAGACGCGCCCCGAGGAGCGTCTTGTCACATGTCACCACTGGGTCTGACTGAGCGCCTCCAGGAGAGAGGCCCAAGCAAGATGCGCCCCGAGGAGCGTCTTGCCACATGTAAGCACTGGGTATGACTGAGCGCCTCCAGGAGAGAGGCCCCAGCAAAACGTGCCCCGAGGAGCGTCTTGCCTTATGTCAGCACTCGGTCTGACTGAGCGCCTCCAGGAGAGAGGCCCAAGCAAGACGCGCCCGGAGGAGCGTCTTGCCACATGTAAACAATGGGTCTGACTGAGGGCCTCCAGGAGAGAAGCCCAAGCAAGACGCGCCCCGAGGAGCGTCTTGCCACATGTCAGCACTCGGTCTGACTGAACGCCTCCAGGAGAGAAGCCGAAGCAAGACGCGCCCCGAGGTGCGTCTTGCCACATGTCAGCACTCGGTCTGACTGAACGCCTCCAGGAGAGAAGCCCCAGCAAGACGCGCCCCGAGGAGCGTCTTGCCACATGTAAGCACTGGGTCTGACTGAGCGCCTCCAGGAGAGAGGCCCCAGCAAGACGCGCCCCGAGGAGTGTCTTGCCTTATGTCAGCACTCGGTCTGACTGAGCGCCTCCAGGAGAGAGGCCCAAGCAAGACGCGCCCCGAGGAGCGTCTTGCCACATGTCAACAATGGGTCTGACTGAGGGCCTCCAGGAGAGAAGCCCAAGCAAGACGCGCCCCGAGGAGCGTCTTGCCACATGTCAGCACTCGGTCTGACTGAGCGCCTCCAGGAGAGAGGCCCAAGCAAGACGCACCCCGAGGAGCGTCTTGACACATGTCAACACTGGGGCTGACAGAGGGCCTCCAGGAGAGAGTTCCAAGCAAGATGCGCCCCGAGGAGCGTCTTGCCACATGTAAACAATGGGTCTGACTGAGGGCCTCCAGGAGAGAAGCCCAATCAAGACGCGCCCCGAGGAGCGTCTTGCCACATGTCAACAATGGGTCTGACTGAGGGCCTCCAGGAGAGAAGCCCAAGCAAGACGCGCCCCGAGGAGCGTCTTGCCTTATGTCAGCACTCGGTCTGACTGAGCGCCTCCAGGAGAGAGGCCCAAGCAAGACGCGCCCCGAGGAACGTCTTGCCACATGTCAACAATGGGTCTGACTGAGGGCCTCCAGGAGAGAAGCCCAAGCAAGATGCGCCCAAAGGAGCGTCTTGCCACATGTAAACAATGGGTCTGACTGAGGGCCTCCAGGAGAGAAGCCCAAGCAAGACGCGCCCCGAGGAGCGTCTTGCCACATGTCAGCACTTGGTCTGACTGAGCGCCTCCAGGAGAGAGGCCCAAGCAAGACGCGCCCCGAGGAGCGTCTTGCCACATATCAACAATGGGTCTGACTGAGGGCCTCCATGAGAGAAGCCCAAGCAAGACGCGCCCCGAGGAGCGTCTTGCCACATGTCACCACTGGGTCTGACTGAGTGCCTCCAGGAGAGAGGCCCAAGCAAGACGCACCCCGAGGAGCGTCTTGCCACATGTCAACAATGAGTCTGACTGAGGGCCTCCAGGAGAGAAGCCCAAGCAAGACGCTTCCCGAGGAGCGTCTTGCCACATGTCGTCACTCGGTCTGACTGAACCCCTCTAGGAGAGAAGCCCCAGCAAGACGCGCCCCGAGGAGCGTCTTGCCACATGTAAGCACTGGGTCTGACTGAGCGCCTCCAGGAGAGAGGCCCCAGCAAGACGCGCCCCGAGGAGCGTCTTGCCTTATGTCAGCACTCGGTCTGACTGAGCGCCTCCAGGAGAGAGGCCCAAGCAAGACGCGCCCCGAGGAGCGTCTTGCCACATGTCAACAATGGTTCTGACTGAGGGCCTCCAGGAGAGAAGCCCAAGCAAGATGCGCCCAAAGGAGCGTCTTGCCACATGTAAACAATGGGTCTGACTGACGGCCTCCATGAGAGAAGCCCAAGCAAGACGCGCCCCGAGGAGCGTCTTGTCACATGTCACCACTGGGTCTGACTGAGCGCCTCCAGGAGAGAGGCCCAAGCAAGATGCGCCCCGAGGAGCGTCTTGCCACATGTAAGCTCTGGGTATGACTGAGCGCCTCCAGGAGAGAGGCCCCAGCAAAACGTGCCCCGAGGAGCGTCTTGCCTTATGTCAGCACTCGGTCTGACTGAGCGCCTCCAGGAGAGAGGCCCAAGCAAGACGCGCCCCGAGGAGCGTCTTGCCACATGTAAACAATGGGTCTGACTGAGGGCCTCTAGGAGAGAAGCCCAAGCAAGACGCGCCCCGAGGAGCGTCTTGCCACATGTCAGCACTCGGTCTGACTGAACGCCTCCAGGAGAGAAGCCGAAGCAAGACGCGCCCCGAGGAGCGTGTTGCCACATGTCACCACTGGGTCTGACTGAGCGCCTCCAGGAGAGAGGCCCAAGCAAGACGCGCCCCGAGGAGCGTCTTGCCACGTGTCACCACTGGGTCTGATTGAGCGCCTCCAGGAGAGAGGCCACAGCAAGACGCGCCCCGAGGAGCATCTTGCCTTATGTCAGCACTCGGTCTGACTGAGAGCCTCCAGGAGAGAGGCCCAAGCAAGACGCTCCTCGGGGCGCGTCTTGTCACATGTCAAAACTGGGTCTGACTGAGCGCCTCCAGGAGAGAAGCCCCAGCAAGACGTGCCCCGAGGAGCGTCTTGCCACATGTCAGCACTCGGTCTGACTGAGCGCCTCCAGGAGAGAGGCCCAAGCATGATGCGCCCCGAGGAGCGTCTTGCCACATGTAAACAATGGGTCTGACTGAGGGCCTCCAGGAGAGAAGCCCAAGCAAGACGCGCCCCGAGGAGCGTCTTGCCACATGTCAGCACTCGGTCTGACTGAGCGCCTCCAGGAGAGAGGCCCAAGCAAGACGCACCCCGAGGAGCGTCTTGACACATGTCAACACTGGGGCTGACAGAGGGCCTCCAGGAGAGAGTTCCAAGCAAGATGCGCCCCGAGGAGCGTCTTGCCACATGTAAACAATGGGTCTGACTGAGGGCCTCCAGGAGAGAAGCCCAATCAAGACGCGCCCCAAGGAGCGTCTTGCCACATGTCAACAATGGGTCTGACTGAGGGCCTCAAGGAGAGAAGCCCAAGCAAGACGCGCCCCGAGGAGCGTCTTGCCTTATGTCAGCACTCGGTCTGACTGAGCGCCTCCAGGAGAGAGGCCCAAGCAAGACGCGCCCCGAGGAACGTCTTGCCACATGTCAACAATGGGTCTGACTGAGGGCCTCCAGGAGAGAAGCCCAAGCAAGATGCGCCCAAAGGAGCGTCTTGCCACATGTAAACAATGGGTCTGACTGAGGGCCTCCAGGAGAGAAGCCCAAGCAAGACGCGCCCCGAGGAGCGTCTTGCCACATGTCAGCACTTGGTCTGACTGAGCGCCTCCAGGAGAGAGGCCCAAGCAAGACGCGCCCCGAGGAGCGTCTTGCCACATATCAACAATGGGTCTGACTGAGGGCCTCCATGAGAGAAGCCCAAGCAAGACGCGCCCCGAGGAGCGTCTTGCCACATGTCACCACTGGGTCTGACTGAGTGCCTCCAGGAGAGAGGCCCAAGCAAGACGCACCACGAGGAGCGTCTTGCCACATGTCAACAATGAGTCTGACTGAGGGCCTCCAGGAGAGAAGCCCAAGCAAGACGCTTCCCGAGGAGCGTCTTGCCACATGTCGGCACTCGGTCTGACTGAACCCCTCTAGGAGAGAAGCCCCAGCAAGACGCGCCCCGAGGAGCGTCTTGCCACATGTAAGCACTGGGTCTGACTGAGCGCCTCCAGGAGAGAGGCCCCAGCAAGACGCGCCCCGAGGAGCGTCTTGCCTTATGTCAGCACTCGGTCTGACTGAGCGCCTCCAGGAGAGAGGCCCAAGAAAGACGCGCCCCGAGGAGCGTCTTGCCACATGTCAACAATGGGTCTGACTGAGGGCCTCCAGGAGAGAAGCCCAAGCAAGATGCGCCCAAAGGAGCGTCTTGCCACATGTAAACAATGGGTCTGACTGACGGCCTCCATGAGAGAAGCCCAAGCAAGACGCGCCCCGAGGAGCGTCTTGTCACATGTCACCACTGGGTCTGACTGAGCGCCTCCAGGAGAGAGGCCCAAGCAAGATGCGCCCCGAGGAGCGTCTTGCCACATGTAAGCACTGGGTATGACTGAGCGCCTCCAGGAGAGAGGCCCCAGCAAAACGTGCCCCGAGGAGCGTCTTGCCACGTGTCACCACTGGGTCTGATTGAGCGCCTCCAGGAGAGAGGCCACAGCAAGACGCGCCCCGAGGAGCATCTTGCCTTATGTCAGCACTCGGTCTGACTGAGAGACTCCAGGAGAGAGGCCCAAGCAAGACGCTCCTCGGGGCGCGTCTTGTCACATGTCAAAACTGGGTCTGACTGAGCGCCTCCAGGAGAGAAGCCCCAGCAAGACGTGCCCCGAGGAGCGTCTTGCCACATGTCAGCACTCGGTCTGACTGAGCGCCTCCAGGAGAGAGGCCCAAGCATGATGCGCCCCGAGGAGCGTCTTGCCACATGTAAACAATGGGTCTGACTGAGGGCCTCCAGGAGAGAAGCCCAAGCAAGACGTGCCCCGAGGAGCGTCTTGCCACATGTCAGCACTCGGTCTGACTGAGCGCCTCTAGGAGAGAGGCCCAAGCAAGACCCGCCCCGAGGAGCGTCTTGCCACATATCAACAATGGATCTGACTGAGGGCCTCCAAGAGAGAAGCCCAAGCAAGACGCACCCCGAGGAGCGTCTTGTCACATGTCACCACTGGGTCTGACTGAGCACCTCCAGGAGAGAGGCCCAAGCAAGACGCGCCCCGAGGAGCGTCTTGCCACATGTCACCACTGTGTCTGACTGAGCGCCTCCAGGAGAGAGGCCCAAGCAAGACGCGCCCCGAGGAGCGCCTTGCCACATGTCACCACTGGGTCTGACTGAGCGCCTCCAGGAGAGAGGCCCAAGCAAGACGCGCCCCGAGGAGCGTCTTGTCACATGTCACCACTGGGTCGGACTGAGCGCCTCCAGGAGAGAGGCCCAAGCAAGACGCGCCCCGAGGAGCGTCTTGCCACATGTCAGCACTCGGTCTGACTGAACGCCTCCAGGAGAGAAGACCCAGCAAGACGTGCCCCGAGGAGCGTCTTGCCACATGTCAGCACTCGGTCTGACTGAGCGCCTCCAGGAGAGAGGCCCAAGCAAGACGCGCCCCGAGGAGCGTCTTGCCACATATCAACAATGGGTCTGACTGACGGCCTCCATGAGAGAAGCCCAAGCAAGACGCGCCCCGAGGAGCGTCTTGTCACATGTCACCACTGGGTCTGACTGAGCGCCTCCAGGAGAGAGGCCCAAGCAAGACGCGCCCCAAGGAGCGTCTTGCCACATGTAAACAAGGGGTCTGACTGAGGGCCTCCAGGAGAGAAGCCCAAGCAAGACGCGCCCCGAGGAGCGTCTTGCCACATGTCAGCACTCGGTCTGACTGAACGCCTCCAGGAGAGAAGCCGAAGCAAGACGCGCCCCGAGGTACGTCTTGCCACATGTCAGCACTCGGTCTGACTGAACGCCTCCAGGAGAGAAGCCCCAGCAAGACGCGCCCCGAGGAGCGTCTTGCCACATGTAAGCACTGGGTCTGACTGAGCGCCTCCAGGAGAGAGGCCCCAGCAAGACGCGCCCCGAGGAGTGTCTTGCCTTATGTCAGCACTCGGTCTGACTGAGCGCCTCCAGGAGAGAGGCCCAAGCAAGACGCGCCCCGAGGAGCGTCTTGCCACATGTCAACAATGGGTCTGACTGAGGGCCTCCAGGAGAGAAGCCCAAGCAAGACGCGCCCCGAGGAGCGTCTTGCCACATGTCAGCACTCGGTCTGACTGAGCGCCTCCAGGAGAGAGGCCCAAGCAAGACGCACCCCGAGGAGCGTCTTGACACATGTCAACACTGGGGCTGACAGAGGGCCTCCAGGAGAGAGTTCCAAGCAAGATGCGCCCCGAGGAGCGTCTTGCCACATGTAAACAATGGGTCTGACTGAGGGCCTCCAGGAGAGAAGCCCAATCAAGACGCGCCCCGAGGAGCGTCTTGCCACATGTCAACAATGGGTCTGACTGAGGGCCTCCAGGAGAGAAGCCCAAGCAAGACGCGCCCCGAGGAGCGTCTTGCCTTATGTCAGCACTCGGTCTGACTGAGCGCCTCCAGGAGAGAGGCCCAAGCAAGACGCGCCCCGAGGAGTGTCTTGCCACATGTCAAAAATGGGTCTGACTGAGGGCCTCCAGGAGAGAAGCCCAAGCAAGATGCGCCCAAAGGAGCGTCTTGCCACATGTAAACAATGGGTCTGACTGAGGGCCTCCAGGAGAGAAGCCCAAGCAAGACGCGCCCCGAGGAGCGTCTTGTCACATGTCAGCACTTGGTCTGACTGAGCGCCTCCAGGAGAGAGGCCCAAGCAAGACGCGCCCCGAGGAGCGTCTTGCCACATATCAACAATGGGTCTGACTGAGGGCCTCCATGAGAGAAGCCCAAGCAAGACGCGCCGCGAGGAGCGTCTTGCCACATGTCACCACTGGGTCTGACTGAGTGCCTCCAGGAGAGAGGCCCAAGCAAGACGCACCCCGAGGAGCGTCTTGCCACGTGTCAACACTGGGTCTGACAGAGCGTCTCCAGGAGAGAGGCCCAAGCAAGACGCCCCCCGAGGAGCGTCTTGCCACATGTCACCACTGGGTCTGACTGAGCGCCTCCAGGAGAGAGGCCCAAGCAAGACGCTTCCCGAGGAGCGTCTTGCCACATGTAAGCACTGGGTCTGACTGAGCGCCTCCAGGAGAGAAGCCCCAGCAAGACGTGCCCCGAGGAGCGTCTTACCACATGTCAGCACTCGGTCTGACTGAACGCCTCCAGGAGAGAAGCCAAAGCAAGACGCGCCCCGAGGAGCGTCTTGCCACATGTCAGCACTCGGTCTGACTGAACGCCTCCAGGAGAGAAGCCCCAGCAAGACGCGCCCCGAGGAGCGTCTTGCCACATGTAAGCACTGGGTCTGACTGAGCGCCTCCAGGAGAGAGGCCCCAGCAAGACGCGCCCCGAGGAGCGTCTTGCCTTATGTCAGCACTCGGTCTGACTGAGCGCCTCCAGGAGAGAGGCCCAAGCAAGACGCGCCCCGAGGAGCGTCTTGCCACATGTCAACAATGGGTCTGACTGAGGGCCTCCAGGAGAGAAGCCCAAGCAAGATGCGCCCAAAGGAGCGTCTTGCCACATGTAAACAATGGGTCTGACTGAGGGCCTCCAGGAGAGAAGCCCAAGCAAGACGTGCCCCGAGGAGCGTCTTGCCACATGTCAGCACTCGGTCTGACTGAGCGCCTCCAGGAGAGAGGCCCAAGCAAGACGCGCCCCGAGGAGCGTCTTGCCACATATCAACAATGGGTCTGACTGAGGGCCTCCATGAGAGAAGCCCAAGCAAGACGCGCCCCGAGGAGCGTCTTGCCACATGTCACCACTGGGTCTGACTGAGTGCCTCCAGGAGAGAGGCCCAAGCAAGACGCACCCCGAGGAGCGTCTTGCCACATGTCAACAATGAGTCTGACTGAGGGCCTCCAGGAGAGAAGCCCAAGCAAGACGCTTCCCGAGGAGCGTCTTGCCACATGTCGGCACTCGGTCTGACTGAACCCCTCTAGGAGAGAAGCCCCAGCAAGACGCGCCCCGAGGAGCGTCTTGCCACATGTAAGCACTGGGTCTGACTGAGCGCCTCCAGGAGAGAGGCCCCAGCAAGACGCGCCCCGAGGAGCGTCTTGCCTTATGTCAGCACTCGGTCTGACTGAGCGCCTCCAGGAGAGAGGCCCAAGCAAGACGCGCCCCGAGGAGCGTCTTGCCACATGTCAACAATGGGTCTGACTGAGGGCCTCCAGGAGAGAAGCCCAAGCAAGATGCGCCCAAAGGAGCGTCTTGCCACATGTAAACAATGGGTCTGACTGACGGCCTCCATGAGAGAAGCCCAAGCAAGACGCGCCCCGAGGAGCGTCTTGTCACATGTCACCACTGGGTCTGACTGAGCGCCTCCAGGAGAGAGGCCCAAGCAAGATGCGCCCCGAGGAGCGTCTTGCCACATGTAAGCACTGGGTATGACTGAGCGCCTCCAGGAGAGAGGCCCCAGCAAAACGTGCCCCGAGGAGCGTCTTGCCTTATGTCAGCACTCGGTCTGACTGAGCGCCTCCAGGAGAGAGGCCCAAGCAAGACGCGCCCCGAGGAGCGTCTTGCCACATGTAAACAATGGGTCTGACTGAGGGCCTCCAGGAGAGAAGCCCAAGCAAGACGCGCCCCGAGGAGTGTCTTGCCACATGTCAGCACTCGGTCTGACTGAACGCCTCCAGGAGAGAAGCCGAAGCAAGACGCGCCCCGAGGTGCGTCTTGCCACATGTCAGCACTCGGTCTGACTGAACGCCTCCAGGAGAGAAGCCCCAGCAAGACGCGCCCCGAGGAGCGTCTTGCCACAGGTAAGCACTGGGTCTGACTGAGCGCCTCCAGGAGAGAGGCCCCAGCAAGACGCGCCCCGAGGAGTGTCTTGCCTTATGTCAGCACTCGGTCTGACTGAGCGCCTCCAGGAGAGAGGCCCAAGCAAGACGCGCCCCGAGGAGCGTCTTGCCACATGTCAACAATGGGTCTGACTGAGGGCCTCCAGGAGAGAAGCCCAAGCAAGACACGCCCCGAGGAGCGTCTTGCCACATGTCAGCACTCGGTCTGACTGAGCGCCTCCAGGAGAGAGGCCCAAGCAAGACGCACCCCGAGGAGCGTCTTGACACATGTCAACACTGGGGCTGACAGAGGGCCTCCAGGAGAGAGTTCCAAGCAAGATGCGCCCCGAGGAGCGTCTTGCCACATGTAAACAATGGGTCTGACTGAGGGCCTCCAGGAGAGAAGCCCAATCAAGACGCGCCCCGAGGAGCGTCTTGCCACATGTCAACAATGGGTCTGACTGAGGGCCTCCAGGAGAGAAGCCCAAGCAAGACGCGCCCCGAGGAGCGTCTTGCCTTATGTCAGCACTCGGTCTGACTGAGCGCCTCCAGGAGAGAGGCCCAAGCAAGACGCGCCCCGAGGAGCGTCTTGCCACATGTCAACAATGGGTCTGACTGAGGGCCTCCAGGAGAGAAGCCCAAGCAAGATGCGCCCAAAGGAGCGTCTTGCCACATGTAAACAATGGGTCTGACTGAGGGCCTCCAGGAGAGAAGCCCAAGCAAGACGCGCCCCGAGGAGCGTCTTGCCACATGTCAGCACTTGGTCTGACTGAGCGCCTCCAGGAGAGAGGCCCAAGCAAGACGCGCCCCGAGGAGCGTCTTGCCACATATCAACAATGGGTCTGACTGAGGGCCTCCATGAGAGAAGCCCAAGCAAGACGCGCCGCGAGGAGCGTCTTGCCACATGTCACCACTGGGTCTGACTGAGTGCCTCCAGGAGAGAGGCCCAAGCAAGACGCACCCCGAGGAGCGTCTTGCCACGTGTCAACACTGGGTCTGACAGAGCGTCTCCAGGAGAGAGGCCCAAGCAAGACGCCCCCCGAGGAGCGTCTTGCCACATGTTTCCACTGGGTCTGACTGAGCGCCTCCAGGAGAGAGGCCCAAGCAAGACGCGCCCCGAGGAGCGTCTTGCCACATGTAAGCACTGGGTCTGACTGAGCGCCTCCAGGAGAGAAGCCCCAGCAAGACGCGCCCCGAGGAGCGTCTTACCACATGTCAGCACTCGGTCTGACTGAACGCCTCCAGGAGAGAAGCCCAAGCAAGACGCGCCCCGAGGAGCGTCTTGCCACATGTCAGCACTCGGTCTGACTGAACGCCTCCAGGAGAGAAGCCCCAGCAAGACGCGCCCCGAGGAGCGTCTTGCCACATGTAAGCACTGGGTCTGACTGAGCGCCTCCAGGAGAGAGGCCCCAGCAAGACGCGCCCCGAGGAGCGTCTTGCCTTATGTCAGCACTCGGTCTGACTGAGCGCCTCCAGGAGAGAGGCCCAAGCAAGACGCGCCCCGAGGGGCGTCTTGCCACATGTCAACAATGGGTCTGACTGAGGGCCTCCAGGAGAGAAGCCCAAGCAAGATGCGCCCAAAGGAGCGTCTTGCCACATGTAAACAATGGGTCTGACTGAGGGCCTCCAGGAGAGAAGCCCAAGCAAGACGTGCCCCGAGGAGCGTCTTGCCACATGTCAGCACTCGGTCTGACTGAGCGCCTCCAGGAGAGAGGCCCAAGCAAGACGCGCCCCGAGGAGCGTCTTGCCACATATCAACAATGGGTCTGACTGAGGGCCTCCATGAGAGAAGCCCAAGCAAGACGCGCCCCGAGGAGCGTCTTGCCACATGTCACCACTGGGTCTGACTGAGTGCCTCCAGGAGAGAGGCCCAAGCAAGACGCACCCCGAGGAGCGTCTTGCCACATGTCAACAATGGGTCTGACTGAGTGCCTCCAGGAGAGAAGCCCAAGCAAGATGCGCCCAAAGGAGCGTCTTGCCACATGTAAACAATGGGTCTGACTGAGGGCCTCCAGGAGAGAAGCCCAAGCAAGACGTGCCCCGAGGAGCGTCTTGCCACATGTCAGCACTCGGTCTGACTGAGCGCCTCCAGGAGAGAGGCCCAAGCAAGACGCGCCCCGAGGAGCGTCTTGCCACATATCAACAATGGGTCTGACTGAGGGCCTCCATGAGAGAAGCCCAAGCAAGACGCGCCCCGAGGAGCGTCTTGCCACATGTCACCACTGGGTCTGACTGAGTGCCTCCAGGAGAGAGGCCCAAGCAAGACGCACCCCGAGGAGCGTCTTGCCACATGTCAACAATGAGTCTGACTGAGGGCCTCCAGGAGAGAAGCCCAAGCAAGACGCTTCCCGAGGAGCGTCTTGCCACATGTCGGCACTCGGTCTGACTGAACCCCTCTAGGAGAGAAGCCCCAGCAAGACGCGCCCCGAGGAGCGTCTTGCCACATGTAAGCACTGGGTCTGACTGAGCGCCTCCAGGAGAGAGGCCCCAGCAAGACGCGCCCCGAGGAGCGTCTTGCCTTATGTCAGCACTCGGTCTGACTGAGCGCCTCCAGGAGAGAGGCCCAAGCAAGACGCGCCCCGAGGAGCGTCTTGCCACATGTCAACAATGGGTCTGACTGAGGGCCTCCAGGAGAGAAGCCCAAGCAAGATGCGCCCAAAGGAGCGTCTTGCCACATGTAAACAATGGGTCTGACTGACGGCCTCCATGAGAGAAGCCCAAGCAAGACGCGCCCCGAGGAGCGTCTTGTCACATGTCACCACTGGGTCTGACTGAGCGCCTCCAGGAGAGAGGCCCAAGCAAGATGCGCCCCGAGGAGCGTCTTGCCACATGTAAGCACTGGGTATGACTGAGCGCCTCCAGGAGAGAGGCCCCAGCAAAACGTGCCCCGAGGAGCGTCTTGCCTTATGTCAGCACTCGGTCTGACTGAGCGCCTCCAGGAGAGAGGCCCAAGCAAGACGCGCCCCGAGGAGCGTCTTGCCACATGTAAACAATGGGTCTGACTGAGGGCCTCCAGGAGAGAAGCCCAAGCAAGACGCGCCCCGAGGAGCGTCTTGCCACATGTCAGCACTCGGTCTGACTGAACGCCTCCAGGAGAGAAGCCGAAGCAAGACGCGCCCCGAGGTGCGTCTTGCCACATGTCAGCACTCGGTCTGACTGAACGCCTCCAGGAGAGAAGCCCCAGCAAGACGCGCCCCGAGGAGCGTCTTGCCACAGGTAAGCACTGGGTCTGACTGAGCGCCTCCAGGAGAGAGGCCCCAGCAAGACGCGCCCCGAGGAGTGTCTTGCCTTATGTCAGCACTCGGTCTGACTGAGCGCCTCCAGGAGAGAGGCCCAAGCAAGACGCGCCCCGAGGAGCGTCTTGCCACATGTCAACAATGGGTCTGACTGAGGGCCTCCAGGAGAGAAGCCCAAGCAAGACACGCCCCGAGGAGCGTCTTGCCACATGTCAGCACTCGGTCTGACTGAGCGCCTCCAGGAGAGAGGCCCAAGCAAGACGCACCCCGAGGAGCGTCTTGACACATGTCAACACTGGGGCTGACAGAGGGCCTCCAGGAGAGAGTTCCAAGCAAGATGCGCCCCGAGGAGCGTCTTGCCACATGTAAACAATGGGTCTGACTGAGGGCCTCCAGGAGAGAAGCCCAATCAAGACGCGCCCCGAGGAGCGTCTTGCCACATGTCAACAATGGGTCTGACTGAGGGCCTCCAGGAGAGAAGCCCAAGCAAGACGCGCCCCGAGGAGCGTCTTGCCTTATGTCAGCACTCGGTCTGACTGAGCGCCTCCAGGAGAGAGGCCCAAGCAAGACGCGCCCCGAGGAGCGTCTTGCCACATGTCAACAATGGGTCTGACTGAGGGCCTCCAGGAGAGAAGCCCAAGCAAGATGCGCCCAAAGGAGCGTCTTGCCACATGTAAACAATGGGTCTGACTGAGGGCCTCCAGGAGAGAAGCCCAAGCAAGACGCGCCCCGAGGAGCGTCTTGCCACATGTCAGCACTTGGTCTGACTGAGCGCCTCCAGGAGAGAGGCCCAAGCAAGACGCGCCCCGAGGAGCGTCTTGCCACATATCAACAATGGGTCTGACTGAGGGCCTCCATGAGAGAAGCCCAAGCAAGACGCGCCGCGAGGAGCGTCTTGCCACATGTCACCACTGGGTCTGACTGAGTGCCTCCAGGAGAGAGGCCCAAGCAAGACGCACCCCGAGGAGCGTCTTGCCACGTGTCAACACTGGGTCTGACAGAGCGTCTCCAGGAGAGAGGCCCAAGCAAGACGCCCCCCGAGGAGCGTCTTGCCACATGTCACCACTGGGTCTGACTGAGCGCCTCCAGGAGAGAGGCCCAAGCAAGACGCGCCCCGAGGAGCGTCTTGCCACATGTAAGCACTGGGTCTGACTGAGCGCCTCCAGGAGAGAAGCCCCAGCAAGACGCGCCCCGAGGAGCGTCTTACCACATGTCAGCACTCGGTCTGACTGAACGCCTCCAGGAGAGAAGCCCAAGCAAGACGCGCCCCGAGGAGCGTCTTGCCACATGTCAGCACTCGGTCTGACTGAACGCCTCCAGGAGAGAAGCCCCAGCAAGACGCGCCCCGAGGAGCGTCTTGCCACATGTAAGCACTGGGTCTGACTGAGCGCCTCCAGGAGAGAGGCCCCAGCAAGACGCGCCCCGAGGAGCGCCTTGCCACATGTCACCACTGGGTCTGACTGAGCGCCTCCAGGAGAGAGGCCCAAGCAAGACGCGCCCCGAGGAGCGTCTTGTCACATGTCACCACTGGGTCGGACTGAGCGCCTCCAGGAGAGAGGCCCAAGCAAGACGCGCCCCGAGGAGCGTCTTGCCACATGTCAGCACTCGGTCTGACTGAACGCCTCCAGGAGAGAAGACCCAGCAAGACGTGCCCCGAGGAGCGTCTTGCCACATGTCAGCACTCGGTCTGACTGAGCGCCTCCAGGAGAGAGGCCCAAGCAAGACGCGCCCCGAGGAGCGTCTTGCCACATATCAACAATGGGTCTGACTGACGGCCTCCATGAGAGAAGCCCAAGCAAGACGCGCCCCGAGGAGCGTCTTGTCACATGTCACCACTGGGTCTGACTGAGCGCCTCCAGGAGAGAGGCCCAAGCAAGATGCGCCCCGAGGAGCGTCTTGCCACATGTAAGCACTGGGTATGACTGAGCGCCTCCAGGAGAGAGGCCCCAGCAAAACGTGCCCCGAGGAGCGTCTTGCCTTATGTCAGCACTCGGTCTGACTGAGCGCCTCCAGGAGAGAGGCCCAAGCAAGACGCGCCCCGAGGAGCGTCTTGCCACATGTAAACAATGGGTCTGACTGAGGGCCTCCAGGAGAGAAGCCCAAGCAAGACGCGCCCCGAGGAGCGTCTTGCCACATGTCAGCACTCGGTCTGACTGAACGCCTCCAGGAGAGAAGCCGAAGCAAGACGCGCCCCGAGGTGCGTCTTGCCACATGTCAGCACTCGGTCTGACTGAACGCCTCCAGGAGAGAAGCCCCAGCAAGACGCGCCCCGAGGAGCGTCTTGCCACATGTAAGCACTGGGTCTGACTGAGCGCCTCCAGGAGAGAGGCCCCAGCAAGACGCGCCCCGAGGAGTGTCTTGCCTTATGTCAGCACTCGGTCTGACTGAGCGCCTCCAGGAGAGAGGCCCAAGCAAGACGCGCCCCGAGGAGCGTCTTGCCACATGTCAACAATGGGTCTGACTGAGGGCCTCCAGGAGAGAAGCCCAAGCAAGACGCGCCCCGAGGAGCGTCTTGCCACATGTCAGCACTCGGTCTGACTGAGCGCCTCCAGGAGAGAGGCCCAAGCAAGACGCACCCCGAGGAGCGTCTTGACACATGTCAACACTGGGGCTGACAGAGGGCCTCCAGGAGAGAGTTCCAAGCAAGATGCGCCCCGAGGAGCGTCTTGCCACATGTAAACAATGGGTCTGACTGAGGGCTTCCAGGAGAGAAGCCCAATCAAGACGCGCCCCGAGGAGCGTCTTGCCACATGTCAACAATGGGTCTGACTGAGGGCCTCCAGGAGAGAAGCCCAAGCAAGACGCGCCCCGAGGAGCGTCTTGCCTTATGTCAGCACTCGGTCTGACTGAGCGCCTCCAGGAGAGAGGCCCAAGCAAGACGCGCCCCGAGGAACGTCTTGCCACATGTCAACAATGGGTCTGACTGAGGGCCTCCAGGAGAGAAGCCCAAGCAAGATGCGCCCAAAGGAGCGTCTTGCCACATGTAAACAATGGGTCTGACTGAGGGCCTCCAGGAGAGAAGCCCAAGCAAGACGCGCCCCGAGGAGCGTCTTGCCACATGTCAGCACTTGGTCTGACTGAGCGCCTCCAGGAGAGAGGCCCAAGCAAGACGCGCCCCGAGGAGCGTCTTGCCACATATCAACAATGGGTCTGACTGAGGGCCTCCATGAGAGAAGCCCAAGCAAGACGCGCCCCGAGGAGCGTCTTGCCACATGTCACCACTGGGTCTGACTGAGTGCCTCCAGGAGAGAGGCCCAAGCAAGACGCACCCCGAGGAGCGTCTTGCCACATGTCAACAATGAGTCTGACTGAGGGCCTCCAGGAGAGAAGCCCAAGCAAGACGCTTCCCGAGGAGCGTCTTGCCACATGTCGGCACTCGGTCTGACTGAACCCCTCTAGGAGAGAAGCCCCAGCAAGACGCGCCCCGAGGAGCGTCTTGCCACATGTAAGCACTGGGTCTGACTGAGCGCCTCCAGGAGAGAGGCCCCAGCAAGACGCGCCCCGAGGAGCGTCTTGCCTTATGTCAGCACTCGGTCTGACTGAGCGCCTCCAGGAGAGAGGCCCAAGCAAGACGCGCCCCGAGGAGCGTCTTGCCACATGTCAACAATGGGTCTGACTGAGGGCCTCCAGGAGAGAAGCCCAAGCAAGATGCGCCCAAAGGAGCGTCTTGCCACATGTAAACAATGGGTCTGACTGACGGCCTCCATGAGAGAAGCCCAAGCAAGACGCGCCCCGAGGAGCGTCTTGTCACATGTCACCACTGGGTCTGACTGAGCGCCTCCAGGAGAGAGGCCCAAGCAAGATGCGCCCCGAGGAGCGTCTTGCCACATGTAAGCTCTGGGTATGACTGAGCGCCTCCAGGAGAGAGGCCCCAGCAAAACGTGCCCCGAGGAGCGTCTTGCCTTATGTCAGCACTCGGTCTGACTGAGCGCCTCCAGGAGAGAGGCCCAAGCAAGACGCGCCCCGAGGAGCGTCTTGCCACATGTAAACAATGGGTCTGACTGAGGGCCTCCAGGAGAGAAGCCCAAGCAAGACGCGCCCCGAGGAGCGTCTTGCCACATGTCAGCACTCGGTCTGACTGAACGCCTCCAGGAGAGAAGCCGAAGCAAGACGCGCCCCGAGGAGCGTGTTGCCACATGTCACCACTGGGTCTGACTGAGCGCCTCCAGGAGAGAGGCCCAAGCAAGACGCGCCCCGAGGAGCGTCTTGCCACATGTCAACACTTGGTCTGACTGAGCGTCTCCAGGAGAGAGGCCCAAGCAAGACGCGCCCCGAGGAGCTTCTTGCCACGTGTCACCACTGGGTCTGATTGAGCGCCTCCAGCAGAGAGGCCACAGCAAGACGCGCCCCGAGGAGCATCTTGCCTTATGTCAGCACTCGGTCTGACTGAGAGCCTCCAGGAGAGAGGCCCAAGCAAGACGCTCCTCGGGGCGCGTCTTGTCACATGTCAAAACTGGGTCTGACTGAGCGCCTCCAGGAGAGAAGCCCCAGCAAGACGTGCCCCGAGGAGCGTCTTGCCACATGTCAGCACTCGGTCTGACTGAGCGCCTCCAGGAGAGAGGCCCAAGCATGATGCGCCCCGAGGAGCGTCTTGCCACATGTAAACAATGGGTCTGACTGAGGGCCTCCAGGAGAGAAGCCCAAGCAAGACGCGCCCCGAGGAGCGTCTTGCCACATGTCAGCACTCGGTCTGACTGAGCGCCTCCAGGAGAGAGGCCCAAGCAAGACGCACCCCGAGGAGCGTCTTGACACATGTCAACACTGGGGCTGACAGAGGGCCTCCAGGAGAGAGTTCCAAGCAAGATGCGCCCCGAGGAGCGTCTTGCCACATGTAAACAATGGGTCTGACTGAGGGCCTCCAGGAGAGAAGCCCAATCAAGACGCGCCCCAAGGAGCGTCTTGCCACATGTCAACAATGGGTCTGACTGAGGGCCTCCAGGAGAGAAGCCCAAGCAAGACGCGCCCCGAGGAGCGTCTTGCCTTATGTCAGCACTCGGTCTGACTGAGCGCCTCCAGGAGAGAGGCCCAAGCAAGACGCGCCCCGAGGAACGTCTTGCCACATGTCAACAATGGGTCTGACTGAGGGCCTCCAGGAGAGAAGCCCAAGCAAGATGCGCCCAAAGGAGCGTCTTGCCACATGTAAACAATGGGTCTGACTGAGGGCCTCCAGGAGAGAAGCCCAAGCAAGACGCGCCCCGAGGAGCGTCTTGCCACATGTCAGCACTTGGTCTGACTGAGCGCCTCCAGGAGAGAGGCCCAAGCAAGACGCGCCCCGAGGAGCGTCTTGCCACATATCAACAATGGGTCTGACTGAGGGCCTCAATGAGAGAAGCCCAAGCAAGACGCGCCCCGAGGAGCGTCTTGCCACATGTCACCACTGGGTCCGACTGAGTGCCTCCAGGAGAGAGGCCCAAGCAAGACGCACCCCGAGGAGAGTCTTGCCACATGTCAACAATGAGTCTGACTGAGGGCCTCCAGGAGAGAAGCCCAAGCAAGACGCTTCCCGAGGAGCGTCTTGCCACATGTCGGCACTCGGTCTGACTGAACCCCTCTAGGAGAGAAGCCCCAGCAAGACGCGCCCCGAGGAGCGTCTTGCCACATGTAAGCACTGGGTCTGACTGAGCGCCTCCAGGAGAGAGGCCCCAGCAAGACGCGCCCCGAGGAGCGTCTTGCCTTATGTCAGCACTCGGTCTGACTGAGCGCCTCCAGGAGAGAGGCCCAAGCAAGACGCGCCCCGAGGAGCGTCTTGCCACATGTCAACAATGGGTCTGACTGAGGGCCTCCAGGAGAGAAGCCCAAGCAAGATGCGCCCAAAGGAGCGTCTTGCCACATGTAAACAATGGGTCTGACTGACGGCCTCCATGAGAGAAGCCCAAGCAAGACGCGCCCCGAGGAGCGTCTTGTCACATGTCACCACTGGGTCTGACTGAGCGCCTCCAGGAGAGAGGCCCAAGCAAGATGCGCCCCGAGGAGCGTCTTGCCACATGTAAGCACTGGGTATGACTGAGCGCCTCCAGGAGAGAGGCCCCAGCAAAACGTGCCCCGAGGAGCGTCTTGCCACGTGTCACCACTGGGTCTGATTGAGCGCCTCCAGGAGAGAGGCCACAGCAAGACGCGCCCCGAGGAGCATCTTGCCTTATGTCAGCACTCGGTCTGACTGAGAGCCTCCAGGAGAGAGGCCCAAGCAAGACGCTCCTCGGGGCGCGTCTTGTCACATGTCAAAACTGGGTCTGACTGAGCGCCTCCAGGAGAGAAGCCCCAGCAAGACGTGCCCCGAGGAGCGTCTTGCCACATGTCAGCACTCGGTCTGACTGAGCGCCTCCAGGAGAGAGGCCCAAGCATGATGCGCCCCGAGGAGCGTCTTGCCACATGTAAACAATGGGTCTGACTGAGGGCCTCCAGGAGAGAAGCCCAAGCAAGACGTGCCCCGAGGAGCGTCTTGCCACATGTCAGCACTCGGTCTGACTGAGCGCCTCTAGGAGAGAGGCCCAAGCAAGACGCGCCCCGAGGAGCGTCTTGCCACATATCAACAATGGATCTGACTGAGGGCCTCCAAGAGAGAAGCCCAAGCAAGACGCACCCCGAGGAGCGTCTTGTCACATGTCACCACTGGGTCTGACTGAGCACCTCCAGGAGAGAGGCCCAAGCAAGACGCGCCCCGAGGAGCGTCTTGCCACATGTCACCACTGTGTCTGACTGAGCGCCTCCAGGAGAGAGGCCCAAGCAAGACGCGCCCCGAGGAGCGCCTTGCCACATGTCACCACTGGGTCTGACTGAGCGCCTCCAGGAGAGAGGCCCAAGCAAGACGCGCCCCGAGGAGCGTCTTGTCACATGTCACCACTGGGTCGGACTGAGCGCCTCCAGGAGAGAGGCCCAAGCAAGACGCGCCCCGAGGAGCGTCTTGCCACATGTCAGCACTCGGTCTGACTGAACGCCTCCAGGAGAGAAGACCCAGCAAGACGCGCCCCGAGGAGCGTCTTGCCACATATCAACAATGGGTCTGACTGACGGCCTCCATGAGAGAAGCCCAAGCAAGACGCGCCCCGAGGAGCGTCTTGTCACATGTCACCACTGGGTCTGACTGAGCGCCTCCAGGAGAGAGGCCCAAGCAAGATGCGCCCCGAGGAGCGTCTTGCCACATGTAAGCACTGGGTATGACTGAGCGCCTCCAGGAGAGAGGCCCCAGCAAAACGTGCCCCGAGGAGCGTCTTGCCTTATGTCAGCACTCGGTCTGACTGAGCGCCTCCAGGAGAGAAGCCCAAGCAAGATGCGCCCAAAGGAGCGTCTTGCCACATGTAAACAATGGGTCTGACTGAGGGCCTCCAGGAGAGAAGCCCAAGCAAGACGCGCCCCGAGGAGCGTCTTGCCACATGTCAGCACTCGGTCTGACTGAACGCCTCCAGGAGAGAAGCCGAAGCAAGACGCGCCCCGAGGTGCGTCTTGCCACATGTCAGCACTCCGTCTGACTGAACGCCTCCAGGAGAGAAGCCCCAGCAAGACGCGCCCCGAGGAGCGTCTTGCCACATGTAAGCACTGGGTCTGACTGAGCGCCTCCAGGAGAGAGGCCCCAGCAAGACGCGCCCCGAGGAGTGTCTTGCCTTATGTCAGCACTCGGTCTGACTGAGCGCCTCCAGGAGAGAGGCCCAAGCAAGACGCGCCCCGAGGAGCGTCTTGCCACATGTCAACAATGGGTCTGACTGAGGGCCTCCAGGAGAGAAGCCCAAGCAAGACGCGCCCCGAGGAGCGTCTTGCCACATGTCAGCACTCGGTCTGACTGAGCGCCTCCAGGAGAGAGGCCCAAGCAAGACGCACCCCGAGGAGCGTCTTGACACATGTCAACACTGGGGCTGACAGAGGGCCTCCAGGAGAGAGTTCCAAGCAAGATGCGCCCCGAGGAGCGTCTTGCCACATGTAAACAATGGGTCTGACTGAGGGCCTCCAGGAGAGAAGCCCAATCAAGACGCGCCCCGAGGAGCGTCTTGCCACATGTCAACAATGGGTCTGACTGAGGGCCTCCAGGAGAGAAGCCCAAGCAAGACGCGCCCCGAGGAGCGTCTTGCCTTATGTCAGCACTCGGTCTGACTGAGCGCCTCCAGGAGAGAGGCCCAAGCAAGACGCGCCCCGAGGAGTGTCTTGCCACATGTCAACAATGGGTCTGACTGAGGGCCTCCAGGAGAGAAGCCCAAGCAAGATGCGCCCAAAGGAGCGTCTTGCCACATGTAAACAATGGGTCTGACTGAGGGCCTCCAGGAGAGAAGCCCAAGCAAGACGCGCCCCGAGGAGCGTCTTGCCACATGTCAGCACTTGGTCTGACTGAGCGCCTCCAGGAGAGAGGCCCAAGCAAGACGCGCCCCGAGGAGCGTCTTGCCACATATCAACAATGGGTCTGACTGAGGGCCTCCACGAGAGAAGCCCAAGCAAGACGCGCCGCGAGGAGCGTCTTGCCACATGTCACCACTGGGTCTGACTGAGTGCCTCCAGGAGAGAGGCCCAAGCAAGACGCACCCCGAGGAGCGTCTTGCCACGTGTCAACACTGGGTCTGACAGAGCGTCTCCAGGAGAGAGGCCCAAGAAAGACGCCCCCCGAGGAGCGTCTTGCCACATGTCACCACTGGGTCTGACTGAGCGCCTCCAGGAGAGAGGCCCAAGCAAGACGCTTCCCGAGGAGCGTCTTGCCACATGTAAGCACTGGGTCTGACTGAGCGCCTCCAGGAGAGAAGCCCCAGCAAGACGCGCCCCGAGGAGCGTCTTACCACATGTCAGCACTCGGTCTGACTGAACGCCTCCAGGAGAGAAGCCCAAGCAAGACGCGCCCCGAGGAGCGTCTTGCCACATGTCAGCACTCGGTCTGACTGAACGCCTCCAGGAGAGAAGCCCCAGCAAGACGCGCCCCGAGGAGCGTCTTGCCACATGTAAGCACTGGGTCTGACTGAGCGCCTCCAGGAGAGAGGCCCCAGCAAGACGCGCCCCGAGGAGCGTCTTGCCTTATGTCAGCACTCGGTCTGACTGAGCGCCTCCAGGAGAGAGGCCCAAGCAAGACGCGCCCCGAGGAGCGTCTTGCCACATGTCAACAATGGGTCTGACTGAGGGCCTCCAGGAGAGAAGCCCAAGCAAGATGCGCCCAAAGGAGCGTCTTGCCACATGTAAACAATGGGTCTGACTGAGGGCCTCCAGGAGAGAAGCCCAAGCAAGACGTGCCCCGAGGAGCGTCTTGCCACATGTCAGCACTCGGTCTGACTGAGCGCCTCCATGAGAGAAGCCCAAGCAAGACGCGCCCCGAGGAGCGTCTTGCCACATGTCACCACTGGGTCTGACTGAGTGCCTCCAGGAGAGAGGCCCAAGCAAGACGCACCCCGAGGAGCGTCTTGCCACATGTCAACAATGAGTCTGACTGAGGGCCTCCAGGAGAGAAGCCCAAGCAAGACGCTTCCCGAGGAGCGTCTTGCCACATGTCGGCACTCGGTCTGACTGAACCCCTCTAGGAGAGAAGCCCCAGCAAGACGCGCCCCGAGGAGCGTCTTGCCACATGTAAGCACTGGGTCTGACTGAGCGCCTCCAGGAGAGAGGCCCCAGCAAGACGCGCCCCGAGGAGCGTCTTGCCTTATGTCAGCACTCGGTCTGACTGAGCGCCTCCAGGAGAGAGGCCCAAGCAAGACGCGCCCCGAGGAGCGTCTTGCCACATGTCAACAATGGGTCTGACTGAGGGCCTCCAGGAGAGAAGCCCAAGCAAGATGCGCCCAAAGGAGCGTCTTGTCACATGTAAACAATGGGTCTGACTGACGGCCTCCATGAGAGAAGCCCAAGCAAGACGCGCCCCGAGGAGCGTCTTGTCACATGTCACCACTGGGTCTGACTGAGCGCCTCCAGGAGAGAGGCCCAAGCAAGATGCGCCCCGAGGAGCGTCTTGCCACATGTAAGCACTGGGTATGACTGAGCGCCTCCAGGAGAGAGGCCCCAGCAAAACGTGCCCCGAGGAGCGTCTTGCCTTATGTCAGCACTCGGTCTGACTGAGCGCCTCCAGGAGAGAGGCCGAAGCAAGACGCGCCCCGAGGTGCGTCTTGCCACATGTCAGCACTCGGTCTGACTGAACGCCTCCAGGAGAGAAGCCCCAGCAAGACGCGCCCCGAGGAGCGTCTTGCCACAGGTAAGCACTGGGTCTGACTGAGCGCCTCCAGGAGAGAGGCCCCAGCAAGACGCGCCCCGAGGAGTGTCTTGCCTTATGTCAGCACTCGGTCTGACTGAGCGCCTCCAGGAGAGAGGCCCAAGCAAGACGCGCCCCGAGGAGCGTCTTGCCACATGTCAACAATGGGTCTGACTGAGGGCCTCCAGGAGAGAAGCCCAAGCAAGACACGCCCCGAGGAGCGTCTTGCCACATGTCAGCACTCGGTCTGACTGAG
Organism: Nothobranchius furzeri; assembly: GCF_043380555.1. Taxonomy (NCBI): domain Eukaryota; kingdom Metazoa; phylum Chordata; class Actinopteri; order Cyprinodontiformes; family Nothobranchiidae; genus Nothobranchius; species Nothobranchius furzeri. The sequence continues at coordinate 145,289 of NW_027223075.1, forward strand.
CGCCTCCAGGAGAGAGGCCCAAGCAAGACGCACCCCGAGGAGCGTCTTGACACATGTCAACACTGGGGCTGACAGAGGGCCTCCAGGAGAGAGTTCCAAGCAAGATGCGCCCCGAGGAGCGTCTTGCCACATGTAAACAATGGGTCTGACTGAGGGCCTCCAGGAGAGAAGCCCAATCAAGACGCGCCCCGAGGAGCGTCTTGCCACATGTCAACAATGGGTCTGACTGAGGGCCTCCAGGAGAGAAGCCCAAGCAAGACGCGCCCCGAGGAGCGTCTTGCCTTATGTCAGCACTCGGTCTGACTGAGCGCCTCCAGGAGAGAGGCCCAAGCAAGACGCGCCCCGAGGAGCGTCTTGCCACATGTCAACAATGGGTCTGACTGAGGGCCTCCAGGAGAGAAGCCCAAGCAAGATGCGCCCAAAGGAGCGTCTTGCCACATGTAAACAATGGGTCTGACTGAGGGCCTCCAGGAGAGAAGCCCAAGCAAGACGCGCCCCGAGGAGCGTCTTGCCACATGTCAGCACTTGGTCTGACTGAGCGCCTCCAGGAGAGAGGCCCAAGCAAGACGCGCCCCGAGGAGCGTCTTGCCACATATCAACAATGGGTCTGACTGAGGGCCTCCATGAGAGAAGCCCAAGCAAGACGCGCCGCGAGGAGCGTCTTGCCACATGTCACCACTGGGTCTGACTGAGTGCCTCCAGGAGAGAGGCCCAAGCAAGACGCACCCCGAGGAGCGTCTTGCCACGTGTCAACACTGGGTCTGACAGAGCGTCTCCAGGAGAGAGGCCCAAGCAAGACGCCCCCCGAGGAGCGTCTTGCCACATGTCACCACTGGGTCTGACTGAGCGCCTCCAGGAGAGAGGCCCAAGCAAGACGCGCCCCGAGGAGCGTCTTGCCACATGTAAGCACTGGGTCTGACTGAGCGCCTCCAGGAGAGAAGCCCCAGCAAGACGCGCCCCGAGGAGCGTTTTACCACATGTCAGCACTCGGTCTGACTGAACGCCTCCAGGAGAGAAGCCCAAGCAAGACGCGCCCCGAGGAGCGTCTTGCCACATGTCAGCACTCGGTCTGACTGAACGCCTCCAGGAGAGAAGCCCCAGCAAGACGCGCCCCGAGGAGCGTCTTGCCACATGTAAGCACTGGGTCTGACTGAGCGCCTCCAGGAGAGAGGCCCCAGCAAGACGCGCCCCGAGGAGCGTCTTGCCTTATGTCAGCACTCGGTCTGACTGAGCGCCTCCAGGAGAGAGGCCCAAGCAAGACGCGCCCCGAGGGGCGTCTTGCCACATGTCAACAATGGGTCTGACTGAGGGCCTCCAGGAGAGAAGCCCAAGCAAGATGCGCCCAATGGAGCGTCTTGCCACATGTAAACAATGGGTCTGACTGAGGGCCTCCAGGAGAGAAGCCCAAGCAAGACGTGCCCCGAGGAGCGTCTTGCCACATGTCAGCACTCGGTCTGACTGAGCGCCTCCAGGAGAGAGGCCCAAGCAAGACGCGCCCCGAGGAGCGTCTTGCCACATATCAACAATGGGTCTGACTGAGGGCCTCCATGAGAGAAGCCCAAGCAAGACGCGCCCCGAGGAGCGTCTTGCCACATGTCACCACTGGGTCTGACTGAGTGCCTCCAGGAGAGAGGCCCAAGCAAGACGCACCCCGAGGAGCGTCTTGCCACATGTCAACAATGGGTCTGACTGAGGGCCTCCAGGAGAGAAGCCCAAGCAAGATGCGCCCAAAGGAGCGTCTTGCCACATGTAAACAATGGGTCTGACTGAGGGCCTCCAGGAGAGAAGCCCAAGCAAGACGTGCCCCGAGGAGCGTCTTGCCACATGTCAGCACTCGGTCTGACTGAGCGCCTCCAGGAGAGAGGCCCAAGCAAGACGCGCCCCGAGGAGCGTCTTGCCACATATCAACAATGGGTCTGACTGAGGGCCTCCATGAGAGAAGCCCAAGCAAGACGCGCCCCGAGGAGCGTCTTGCCACATGTCACCACTGGGTCTGACTGAGTGCCTCCAGGAGAGAGGCCCAAGCAAGACGCACCCCGAGGAGCGTCTTGCCACATGTCAACAATGAGTCTGACTGAGGGCCTCCAGGAGAGAAGCCCAAGCAAGACGCTTCCCGAGGAGCGTCTTGCCACATGTCGGCACTCGGTCTGACTGAACCCCTCTAGGAGAGAAGCCCCAGCAAGACGCGCCCCGAGGAGCGTCTTGCCACATGTAAGCACTGGGTCTGACTGAGCGCCTCCAGGAGAGAGGCCCCAGCAAGACGCGCCCCGAGGAGCGTCTTGCCTTATGTCAGCACTCGGTCTGACTGAGCGCCTCCAGGAGAGAGGCCCAAGCAAGACGCGCCCCGAGGAGCGTCTTGCCACATGTCAACAATGGGTCTGACTGAGGGCCTCCAGGAGAGAAGCCCAAGCAAGATGCGCCCAAAGGAGCGTCTTGCCACATGTCACCACTGGGTCTGACTGAGCGCCTCCAGGAGAGAGGCCCAAGCAAGATGCGCCCCAAGGAGCGTCTTGCCACATGTAAGCACTGGGTATGACTGAGCGCCTCCAGGAGAGAGGCCCCAGCAAAACGTGCCCCGAGGAGCGTCTTGCCTTATGTCAGCACTCGGTCTGACTGAGCGCCTCCAGGAGAGAGGCCCAAGCAAGACGCGCCCCGAGGAGCGTCTTGCCACATGTAAACAATGGGTCTGACTGAGGGCCTCCAGGAGAGAAGCCCAAGCAAGACGCGCCCCGAGGAGCGTCTTGCCACATGTCAGCACTCGGTCTGACTGAACGCCTCCAGGAGAGAAGCCGAAGCAAGACGCGCCCCGAGGTGCGTCTTGCCACATGTCAGCACTCGGTCTGACTGAACGCCTCCAGGAGAGAAGCCCCAGCAAGACGCGCCCCGAGGAGCGTCTTGCCACAGGTAAGCACTGGGTCTGACTGAGCGCCTCCAGGAGAGAGGCCCCAGCAAGACGCGCCCCGAGGAGTGTCTTGCCTTATGTCAGCACTCGGTCTGACTGAGCGCCTCCAGGAGAGAGGCCCAAGCAAGACGCGCCCCGAGGAGCGTCTTGCCACATGTCAACAATGGGTCTGACTGAGGGCCTCCAGGAGAGAAGCCCAAGCAAGACACGCCCCGAGGAGCGTCTTGCCACATGTCAGCACTCGGTCTGACTGAGCGCCTCCAGGAGAGAGGCCCAAGCAAGACGCACCCCGAGGAGCGTCTTGACACATGTCAACACTGGGGCTGACAGAGGGCCTCCAGGAGAGAGTTCCAAGCAAGATGCGCCCCGAGGAGCGTCTTGCCACATGTAAACAATGGGTCTGACTGAAGGCCTCCAGGAGAGAAGCCCAATCAAGACGCGCCCCGAGGAGCGTCTTGCCACATGTCAACAATGGGTCTGACTGAGGGCCTCCAGGAGAGAAGCCCAAGCAAGACGCGCCCCGAGGAGCGTCTTGCCTTATGTCAGCACTCGGTCTGACTGAGCGCCTCCAGGAGAGAGGCCCAAGCAAGACGCGCCCCGAGGAGCGTCTTGCCACATGTCAACAATGGGTCTGACTGAGGGCCTCCAGGAGAGAAGCCCAAGCAAGATGCGCCCAAAGGAGCGTCTTGCCACATGTAAACAATGGGTCTGACTGAAGGCCTCCAGGAGAGAAGCCCAATCAAGACGCGCCCCGAGGAGCGTCTTGCCACATGTCAACAATGGGTCTGACTGAGGGCCTCCAGGAGAGAAGCCCAAGCAAGACGCGCCCCGAGGAGCGTCTTGCCTTATGTCAGCACTCGGTCTGACTGAGCGCCTCCAGGAGAGAGGCCCAAGCAAGACGCGCCCCGAGGAGCGTCTTGCCACATGTCAACAATGGGTCTGACTGAGGGCCTCCAGGAGAGAAGCCCAAGCAAGATGCGCCCAAAGGAGCGTCTTGCCACATGTAAACAATGGGTCTGACTGAGGGCCTCCAGGAGAGAAGCCCAAGCAAGACGCGCCCCGAGGAGCGTCTTGCCACATGTCAGCACTTGGTCTGACTGAGCGCCTCCAGGAGAGAGGCCCAAGCAAGACGCGCCCCGAGGAGCGTCTTGCCACATATCAACAATGGGTCTGACTGAGGGCCTCCATGAGAGAAGCCCAAGCAAGACGCGCCGCGAGGAGCGTCTTGCCACATGTCACCACTGGGTCTGACTGAGTGCCTCCAGGAGAGAGGCCCAAGCAAGACGCACCCCGAGGAGCGTCTTGCCACATGTCACCACTGGGTCTGACTGAGCGCCTCCAGGAGAGAGGCCCAAGCAAGACGCGCCCCGAGGAGCGTCTTGCCACATGTAAGCACTGGGTCTGACTGAGCGCCTCCAGGAGAGAAGCCCCAGCAAGACGCGCCCCGAGGAGCGTCTTACCACATGTCAGCACTCGGTCTGACTGAACGCCTCCAGGAGAGAAGCCCAAGCAAGACGCGCCCCGAGGAGCGTCTTGCCACATGTCAGCACTCGGTCTGACTGAACGCCTCCAGGAGAGAAGCCCCAGCAAGACGCGCCCCGAGGAGCGTCTTGCCACATGTAAGCACTGGGTCTGACTGAGCGCCTCCAGGAGAGAGGCCCCAGCAAGACGCGCCCCGAGGAGCGTCTTGCCTTATGTCAGCACTCGGTCTGACTGAGCGCCTCCAGGAGAGAGGCCCAAGCAAGACGCGCCCCGAGGGGCGTCTTGCCACATGTCAACAATGGGTCTGACTGAGGGCCTCCAGGAGAGAAGCCCAAGCAAGATGCGCCCAAAGGAGCGTCTTGCCACATGTAAACAATGGGTCTGACTGAGGGCCTCCAGGAGAGAAGCCCAAGCAAGATGCGCCCAAAGGAGCGTCTTGCCACATGTAAACAATGGGTCTGACTGAGGGCCTCCAGGAGAGAAGCCCAAGCAAGACGCGCACCGAGGAGCGTCTTGCCTTATGTCAGCACTCGGTCTGACTGAGCGCCTCCAGGAGAGAGGCCCAAGCAAGACGCGCCCCGAGGAGCGTCTTGCCACATGTCAACAATGGGTCTGACTGAGGGCCTCCAGGAGAGAAGCCCAAGCAAGATGCGCCCAAAGGAGCGTCTTGCCACATGTAAACAATGGGTCTGACTGAGGGCCTCCAGGAGAGAAGCCCAAGCAAGACGCGCCCCGAGGAGCGTCTTGCCACATGTCAGCACTTGGTCTGACTGAGCGCCTCCAGGAGAGAGGCCCAAGCAAGACGCGCCCCGAGGAGTGTCTCTCCACATATCAACAATGGGTCTGACTGAGGGCCTCCATGAGAGAAGCCCAAGCAAGACGCGCCGCGAGGAGCGTCTTGCCACATGTCACCACTGGGTCTGACTGAGTGCCTCCAGGAGAGAGGCCCAAGCAAGACGCACCCCGAGGAGCGTCTTGCCACGTGTCAACACTGGGTCTGACAGAGCGTCTCCAGGAGAGAGGCCCAAGCAAGACGCCCCCCGAGGAGCGTCTTGCCACATGTCACCACTGGGTCTGACTGAGCGCCTCCAGGAGAGAGGCCCAAGCAAGACGCGCCCCGAGGAGCGTCTTGCCACATGTAAGCACTGGGTCTGACTGAGCGCCTCCAGGAGAGAAGCCCCAGCAAGACGCGCCCCGAGGAGCGTCTTACCACTTGTCAGCACTCGGTCTGACTGAACGCCTCCAGGAGAGAAGCCCAAGCAAGACGCGCCCCGAGGAGCGTCTTGCCACATGTCAGCACTCGGTCTGACTGAACGCCTCCAGGAGAGAAGCCCCAGCAAGACGCGCCCCGAGGAGCGTCTTGCCACATGTAAGCACTGGGTCTGACTGAGCGCCTCCAGGAGAGAGGCCCCAGCAAGACGCGCCCCGAGGAGCGTCTTGCCTTATGTCAGCACTCGGTCTGACTGAGCGCCTCCAGGAGAGAGGCCCAAGCAAGACGCGCCCCGACGAGCGTCTTGCCACATGTCAACAATGGGTCTGACTGAGGGCCTCCAGGAGAGAAGCCCAAGCAAGACGCGCCCCGAGGAGCGTCTTGCCACATGTCAGCACTCGGTCTGACTGAGTGCCTCCAGGAGAGAGGCCCAAGCAAGACGCAACCCGAGGAGCGTCTTGACACATGTCAACACTGGGGCTGACAGAGGGCCTCCAGGAGAAAGGCCCAAGCAAGATGCGCCCCGAGGAGCGTCTTGCCACATGTAAACAATGGGTCTGACTGAGGGCCTCCAGGAGAGAAGCCCAAGCAAGACGCGCCCCGAGGAGCGTCTTGCCACATGTCAGCACTCGGTCTGACTGAGCGCCTCCAGGAGAGAGGCCCAAGCAAGACGCGCCCCGAGGAGCGTCTTGCCACATGTAAGCACTGGGTCTGACTGAGAGCCTCCAGGAGAGATGCCCAAGCAAGACGCGCCCCGAGGAGCGTCTTGCCACATGTCACCACTGGGTCTGACTGAGCGCCTCCAGGAGAGAGGCCCAAGCAAGACGCGCCCCGAGGAGCGTCTTGCCACATGTCAACAATGGGTCTGACTGAGGGTCTCCAGGAGAGAAGCCCAAGCAAGACGCGCCCCGAGGAGCGTCTTGCCACATGTCAGCACTCGGTCTGACTGAGCGCTTCCAGGAGAGAGGCCCAAGCAAGACGCACCCCGAGGAGCGTCTTGACACATGTCAACACTGGGGCTGACAGAGGGCCTCCAGGAGAGAGGCCCAAGCAATACGCTCCCCGAGGAGTGTCTTGCCACTGGTCACTACTCAGTCTGACTGAGCGCTTCCAGGAGAGAGGCCCAAGCAAGACGCGCCCCGAGGAGCGTCTTGCCACGTGTCAACACTGGGTCTGATTGAGGGCCTCCAGGAGAGAGGCCCAAGAAAGATGCGCCCCGAGGAGCGTCTTGCCACATGTCAACAATGGGTCTGACAGAGGGCCTCCAGGAGAGAGGCCCAAGCAATACGCGCCCCGAGGAGCGTGTTGCCACATGTCACCACTGGGTCTGACTGAGCGCCTCCAGGAGAGAGGCCCAAGCAAGACGCGCCCCGAGGAGCGTCTTGCCACATGTCAACACTTGGTCTGACTGAGCGTCTCCAGGAGAGAGGCCCAAGCAAGACGCGCCCCGAGGAGCGTCTTGCCACGTGTCACCACTGGGTCTGATTGAGCGCCTCCAGGAGAGAGGCCACAGCAAGACGCGCCCCGAGGAGCATCTTGCCTTATGTCAGCACTCGGTCTGACTGAGAGCCTCCAGGAGAGAGGCCCAAGCAAGACGCGCCCCGAGGAGCGTCTTGCCACATGTCAACAATGGGTCTGACTGAGCGCCTCCAGGAGAGAAGCCCCAGCAAGACGTGCCCCGAGGAGCGTCTTGCCACATGTCAGCACTCGGTCTGACTGAGCGCCTCCAGGAGAGAGGCCCAAGCAAGATGCGCCCCGAGGAGCGTCTTGCCACATGTAAACAATGGGTCTGACTGAGGGCCTCCAGGAGAGAAGCCCAAGCAAGACGTGCCCCGAGGAGCGTCTTGCCACATGTCAGCACTCGGTCTGACTGAGCGCCTCTAGGAGAGAGGCCCAAGCAAGACGCGCCCCGAGGAGCGTCTTGCCACATATCAACAATGGATCTGACTGAGGGCCTCCAAGAGAGAAGCCCAAGCAAGACGCACCCCGAGGAGCGTCTTGTCACATGTCACCACTGGGTCTGACTGAGCACCTCCAGGAGAGAGGCCCAAGCCAGACGCGCCCCGAGGAGCGTCTTGCCACATGTCACCACTGTGTCTGACTGAGCGCCTCCAGGAGAGAGGCCCAAGCAAGACGCGCCCCGAGGAGCGCCTTGCCACATGTCACCACTGGGTCTGACTGAGCGCCTCCAGGAGAGAGGCCCAAGCAAGACGCGCCCCGAGGAGCGTCTTGTCACATGTCACCACTGGGTCGGACTGAGCGCCTCCAGGAGAGAGGCCCAAGCAAGACGCGCCCCGAGGAGCATCTTGCCACATGTCAGCACTCGGTCTGACTGAACGCCTCCAGGAGAGAAGACCCAGCAAGACGCGCCCCGAGGAGCGTCTTGCCACATGTCAGCACTCGGTCTGACTGAGCGCCTCCAGGAGAGAGGCCCAAGCAAGACGCGCCCCGAGGAGCGTCTTGCCACATATCAACAATGGGTCTGACTGACGGCCTCCATGAGAGAAGCCCAAGCAAGACGCGCCCCGAGGAGCGTCTTGTCACATGTCACCACTGGGTCTGACTGAGCGCCTCCAGGAGAGAGGCCCAAGCAAGATGCGCCCCGAGGAGCGTCTTGCCACATGTAAGCACTGGGTATGACTGAGCGCCTCCAGGAGAGAGGCCCCAGCAAAACGTGCCCCGAGGAGCGTCTTGCCTTATGTCAGCACTCGGTCTGACTGAGCGCCTCCAGGAGAGAGGCCCAAGCAAGACGCGCCCCGAGGAGCGTCTTGCCACATGTAAACAATGGGTCTGACTGAGGGCCTCCAGGAGAGAAGCCCAAGCAAGACGCGCCCCGAGGAGCGTCTTGCCACATGTCAGCACTCGGTCTGACTGAACGCCTCCAGGAGAGAAGCCCAAGCAAGACGCGCCCCGAGGTGCGTCTTGCCACATGTCAGCACTCGGTCTGACTGAACGCCTCCAGGAGAGAAAGCCCAGCAAGACGCGCCCCGAGGAGCGTCTTGCCACATGTAAGCACTGGGTCTGACTGAGCGCCTCCAGGAGAGAGGCCCCAGCAAGACGCGCCCCGAGGAGTGTCTTGCCTTATGTCAGCACTCGGTCTGACTGAGCGCCTCCAGGAGAGAGGCCCAAGCAAGACGCGCCCCGAGGAGCGTCTTGCCACATGTCAGCACTCGGTCTGACTGAGCGCCTCCAGGAGAGAGGCCCAAGCAAGACGCACCCCGAGGAGCGTCTTGACACATGTCAACACTGGGGCTGACAGAGGGCCTCCAGGAGAGAGGCCCAAGCAAGATGCGCCCCGAGGAGCGTCTTGCCACATGTAAACAATGGGTCTGACTGAGGGCCTCCAGGAGAGAAGCCCAAGCAAGACGCGCCCCGAGGAGCGTCTTGCCACATGTCAGCACTCGGTCTGACTGAGCGCCTCCAGGAGAGAGGCCCAAGAAAGACGCGCCCCGAGGAGCATCTTGCCACATATCAACAATGGGTCTGACTGAGGGCCTCCATGAGAGAAGCCCAAGCAAGACGCGCCCCGAGGAGGGTCTTGTCACATGTCAACACTGGGTCTGACTGAGCGCCTCCAGGAGAGAAGCCCCAGCAAGACGCGCCCCGAGGAGCGTCTTGCCACATGTCAGCACTCTGTCTGACTGTGAGCCTCCAGGAGAGAGGCCCAAGCAAGACGCGCCCCGAGGAGCGTCTTGCCACATGTCAACAATGAGTCTGACTGAGGGCCTCCAGGAGAGAAGCCCAAGCAAGACGCGCCCCGAGGAGCGTCTTGCCACATGTCAGCACTCGGTCTGACTGAGCGCCTCCAGGAGAGAGGCCCAAGCAAGACGCACCCCGAGGAGCGTCTTGACACATGTCAACACTGGGGCTGACAGAGGGCCTCCAGGAGAGAGTCCCAAGCAAGATGCGCCTCGAGGAGCGTCTTGCCACATGTAAACAATGGGTCTGACTGAGGGCCTCCAGGAGAGAAGCCCAAGCAAGACGCGCCCCGAGGAGCGTCTTGCCACATGTCAGCACTCGGTCTGACTGAGCGCCTCCAGGAGAGAGGCCCAAGAAAGACGCGCCCCGAGGAGCGTCTTGCCACATGTAAGCACTGGGTCTGACTGAGAGCCTCCAGGAGAGATGCCCAAGCAAGACGCGCCAAGAGGAGCGTCTTGCCACATGTCACCACTGGGTCTGACTGAGCGCCTCCAGGAGAGAGGCCCAAGCAAGACGCGCCCCGAGGAGCGTCTTGCCACATGTCAACAATGGGTCTGACAGAGGGCCTCCAGGAGAGAGGCCCAAGCAATACGCGCCCCGAGGAGAGTGTTGCCACATGTCACCACTGGGTCTGACTGAGCGCCTCCAGGAGAGAGGCCCAAGCAAGACGCGCCCCGAGGAGCGTCTTGCCACATGTCAACACTTGGTCTGACTGAGCGTCTCCAGGAGAGAGGCCCAAGCAAGACGCGCCCCGAGGAGCGTCTTGCCACGTGTCACCACTGGGTCTGATTGAGCGCCTCCAGGAGAGAGGCCACAGCAAGACGCGCCCCGAGGAGCATCTTGCCTTATGTCAGCACTCGGTCTGACTGAGCGCCTCCAGGAGAGAGGCCCAAGCAAGACGCTCCTCGGGGCGCGTCTTGTCACATGTCAACACTGGGTCTGACTGAGCGCCTCCAGGAGAGAAGCCCCAGCAAGACGTGCCCCGAGGAGCGTCTTGCCACATGTCAGCACTCGGTCTGACTGAGCGCCTCCAGGAGAGAGGCCCAAGCAAGATGCGCCCCGAGGAGCGTCTTGCCACATGTAAACAATGGGTCTGACTGAGGGCCTCCATGAGAGAAGCCCAAGCAAGACGCGCCCCGAGGAGCGTCTTGTCACATGTCAACACTGGGTCTGACTGAGCGCCTCCAGGAGAGAAGCCCCAGCAAGACGCGCCCCGAGGAGCGTCTTGCCACATGTCAGCACTCTGTCTGACTGTGAGCCTCCAGGAGAGAGGCCCAAGCAAGACGCGCCCCGAGGAGCGTCTTGCCACATGTCAACAATGAGTCTGACTGAGGGCCTCCAGGAGAGAAGCCCGAGCAAGACGCGCCCCGAGGAGCGTCTTGCCACATGTCAGCACTCGGTCTGACTGAGCGCCTCCAGGAGAGAGGCCCAAGCAAGACGCACCCCGAGGAGCGTCTTGACACATGTCAACACTGGGGCTGACAGAGGGCCTCCAGGAGAGAGGCCCAAGCAAGATGCGCCTCGAGGAGCGTCTTGCCACATGTAAACAATGGGTCTGACTGAGGGCCTCCAGGAGAGAAGCCCAAGCAAGACGCGCCCCGAGGAGCGTCTTGCCACATGTCAGCAATCGGTCTGACTGAGCGCCTCCAGGAGAGAGGCCATAGCAAGACGCGCCCCGAGGAGCGTCTTTCCACATGTAAGCACTGGGTCTGACTGAGAGCCTCCAGGAGAGATGCCCAAGCAAGACGCGCCAAGAGGAGCGTCTTGCCACATGTCACCACTGGGTCTGACTGAGCGCCTCCAGGAGAGAGGCCCAAGCAAGACGCGCCCCGAGGAGCGTCTTGCCACATGTCACCACTGGGTCTGACTGAGCGCCTCCAGGAGAGAGGCCCAAGCAAGACGCGCCCCGAGGAGCGTCTTGCCACATGTCAACACTTGGTCTGACTGAGCGTCTCCAGGAGAGAGGCCCAAGCAAGACGCGCCCCGAGGAGCGTCTTGCCACGTGTCACCACTGGGTCTGACTGAGTGCCTCCAGGAGAGAGGCCCAAGCAAGACGCGCCCCGAGGAGCGTCTTGCCACATGTCACCACTGGGTCTGACTGAGTGCCTCCAGGAGAGAGGCCCAAGCAAGACGCACCCCGAGGAGCGTCTTGCCACATGTCAACAATGAGTCTGACTGAGGGCCTCCAGGAGAGAAGCCCAAGCAAGACGCTTCCCGAGGAGCGTCTTGCCACATGTCAGCACTCGGTCTGACTGAACCCCTCTAGGAGAGAAGCCCCAGCAAGACGCGCCCCGAGGAGCGTCTTGCCACATGTAAGCACTGGGTCTGACTGAGCGCCTCCAGGAGAGAGGCCCCAGCAAGACGCGCCCCGAGGAGCGTCTTGCCTTATGTCAGCACTCGGTCTGACTGAGCGCCTCCAGGAGAGAGGCCCAAGCAAGACGCGCCCCGAGGAGCGTCTTGCCACATGTCAACAATGGGTCTGACTGAGGGCCTCCAGGAGAGAAGCCCAAGCAAGATGCGCCCAAAGGAGCGTCTTGCCACATGTAAACAATGGGTCTGACTGAGGGCCTCCAGGAGAGAAGCCCAAGCAAGACGCGCCCCGAGGAGCGTCTTGCCACATGTCAGCACTTGGTCTGACTGAGCGCCTCCAGGAGAGAGGCCCAAGCAAGACGCGCCCCGAGGAGCGTCTCTCCACATATCAACAATGGGTCTGACTGAGGGCCTCCATGAGAGAAGCCCAAGCAAGACGCGCCGCGAGGAGCGTCTTGCCACATGTCACCACTGGGTCTGACTGAGTGCCTCCAGGAGAGAGGCCCAAGCAAGACGCACCCCGAGGAGCGTCTTGCCACGTGTCAACACTGGGTCTGACAGAGCGTCTCCAGGAGAGAGGCCCAAGCAAGACGCGCCCCGAGGAGTGTCTTACCACATGTCAGCACTCGGTCTGACTGAACGCCTCCAGGAGAGAAGCCCCAGCAAGACGCGCCCCGAGGAGCGTCTTGCCACATGTAAGCACTGGGTCTGACTGAGCGCCTCCAGGAGAGAGGCCCCAGCAAGACGCGCCCCGAGGAGCGTCTTGCCTTATGTCAGCACTCGGTCTGACTGAGCGCCTCCAGGAGAGAGGCCCAAGCAAGACGCGCCCCGAGGAGCGTCTTGCCACATGTCAACAATGGGTCTGACTGAGGGCCTCCAGGAGAGAAGCCCAAGCAAGACGCGCCCCGAGGAGCGTCTTGCCACATGTCAGCACTCGGTCTGACTGAGTGCCTCCAGGAGAGAGGCCCAAGCAAGACGCACCCCGAGGAGCGTCTTGACACATGTCAACACTGAGGCTGACAGAGGGCCTCCAGGAGAAAGGCCCAAGCAAGATGCGCCCCGAGGAGCGTCTTGCCACATGTAAACAATGGGTCAGACTGAGGGCCTCCAGGAGAGAAGCCCAAGCAAGACGCGCCCCGAGGAGCGTCTTGCCACATGTCAGCACTCGGTCTGACTGAGCGCCTCCAGGAGAGAGGCCCAAGCGAGACGCGCCCCGAGGAGCGTCTTGCCACATGTAAGCACTGGGTCTGACTGAGAGCCTCCAGGAGAGATGCCCAAGCAAGACGCGCCTCGAGGAGCGTCTTGCCACATGTCACCACTGGGTCTGACTGAGCGCCTCCAGGAGAGAGGCCCAAGCAAGACGCGCCCCGAGGAGCGTCTTGCCACATGTCAACAATGGGTCTGACTGAGGGTCTCCAGGAGAGAAGCCCAAGCAAGACGCGCCCCGAGGAGCGTCTTGCCACATGTCAGCACTCGGTCTGACTGAGCGCTTCCAGGAGAGAGGCCCAAGCAAGACGCACCCCGAGGAGCGTCTTGACACATGTCAACACTGGGGCTGACAGAGGGCCTCCAGGAGAGAGGCCCAAGCAATACGCTCCCCGAGGAGTGTCTTGCCACATGTCACTACTCAGTCTGACTGAGCGCTTCCAGGAGAGAGGCCCAAGCAAGACGCGCCCCGAGGAGCGTCTTGCCACGTGTCAACACTGGGTCTGATTGAGGGCCTCCAGGAGAGAGGCCCAAGAAAGATGCGCCCCGAGGAGCGTCTTGCCACATGTCAACAATGGGTCTGACAGAGGGCCTCCAGGAGAGAGGCCCAAGCAATACGCGCCCCGAGGAGCGTGTTGCCACATGTCACCACTGGGTCTGACTGAGCGCCTCCAGGAGAGAGGCCCAAGCAAGACGCGCCCCGAGGAGCGTCTTGCCACATGTCAACACTTGGTCTGACTGAGCGTCTCCAGGAGAGAGGCCCAAGCAAGACGCGCCCCGAGGAGCGTCTTGCCACGTGTCACCACTGGGTCTGATTGAGCGCCTCCAGGAGAGAGGCCACAGCAAGACGCGCCCCGAGGAGCATCTTGCCTTATGTCAGCACTCGGTCTGACTGAGAGCCTCCAGGAGAGAGGCCCAAGCAAGACGCGCCCCGAGGAGCGTCTTGCCACATGTCAACAATGGGTCTGACTGAGCGCCTCCAGGAGAGAAGCCCCAGCAAGACGTGCCCCGAGGAGCGTCTTGCCACATGTCAGCACTCGGTCTGACTGAGCGCCTCCAGGAGAGAGGCCCAAGCAAGATGCGCCCCGAGGAGCGTCTTGCCACATGTAAACAATGGGTCTGACTGAGGGCCTCCAGGAGAGAAGCCCAAGCAAGACGTGCCCCGAGGAGTGTCTTGCCACATGTCAGCACTCGGTCTGCCTGAGCGCCTCTAGGAGAGAGGCCCAAGCAAGACGCGCCCCGAGGAGCGTCTTGCCACCTATCAACAATGGATCTGACTGAGGGCCTCCAAGAGAGAAGCTCAAGCAAGACGAACCCCGAGGAGCGTCTTGTCACATGTCACCACTGGGTCTGACTGAGCACCTCCAGGAGAGAGGCCCAAGCCAGACGCGCCCCGAGGAGCGTCTTGCCACATGTCACCACTGTGTCTGACTGAGCGCCTCCAGGAGAGAGGCCCAAGCAAGACGCGCCCCGAGGAGCGCCTTGCCACATGTCACCACTGGGTCTGACTGAGCGCCTCCAGGAGAGAGGCCCAAGCAAGACGCGCCCCGAGGAGCGTCTTGTCACATGTCACCACTGGGTCGGACTGAGCGCCTCCAGGAGAGAGGCCCAAGCAAGACGCGCCCCGAGGAGCGTCTTGCCACATGTCAGCACTCGGTCTGACTGAACGCCTCCAGGAGAGAAGACCCAGCAAGACGCGCCCCGAGGAGCGTCTTGCCACATGTCAGCACTCGGTCTGACTGAGCGCCTCCAGGAGAGAGGCCCAAGCAAGACGCGCCCCGAGGAGCGTCTTGCCACATATCAACAATGGGTCTGACTGACGGCCTCCATGAGAGAAGCCCAAGCAAGACGCGCCCCGAGGAGCGTCTTGTCACATGTCACCACTGGGTCTAACTGAGCGCCTCCAGGAGAGAGGCCCAAGCAAGATGCGCCCCGAGGAGCGTCTTGCCACATGTAAGCACTGGGTATGACTGAGCGCCTCCAGGAGAGAGGCCCCAGCAAAACGTGCCCCGAGGAGCGTCTTGCCTTATGTCAGCACTCGGTCTGACTGAGCGCCTCCAGGAGAGAGGCCCAAGCAAGACGCGCCCCGAGGAGCGTCTTGCCACATGTAAACAATGGGTCTGACTGAGGGCCTCCAGGAGAGAAGCCCAAGCAAGACGCGCCCCGAGGAGCGTCTTGCCACATGTCAGCACTCGGTCTGACTGAACGCCTCCAGGAGAGAAGCCCAAGCAAGACGCGCCCCGAGGTGCGTCTTGCCACATGTCAGCACTCGGTCTGACTGAACGCCTCCAGGAGAGAAGCCCCAGCAAGACGCGCCCCGAGGAGCGTCTTGCCACATGTAAGCACTGGGTCTGACTGAGCGCCTCCAGGAGAGAGGCCCCAGCAAGACGCGCCCCGAGGAGTGTCTTGCCTTATGTCAGCACTCGGTCTGACTGAGCGCCTCCAGGAGAGAGGCCCAAGCAAGACGCGCCCCGAGGAGCGTCTTGCCACATGTCAACAATGGGTCTGACTGAGGGCCTCCAGGAGAGAAGCCCAAGCAAGACGCGCCCCGAGGAGCGTCTTGCCACATGTCAGCACTCGGTCTGACTGAGCGCCTCCAGGAGAGAGGCCCAAGCAAGACGCACCCCGAGGAGCGTCTTGACACATGTCAACACTGGGGCTGACAGAGGGCCTCCAGGAGAGAGGCCCAAGCAAGATGCGCCCCGAGGAGCGTCTTGCCACAGGTAAACAATGGGTCTGACTGAGGGCCTCCAGGAGAGAAGCCCAAGCAAGACGCGCCCCGAGGAGCGTCTTGCCACATGTCAGCACTCGGTCTGACTGAGCGCCTCCAGGAGAGAGGCCCAAGCAAGACGCGCCCCGAGGAGCGTCTTGCCACATATCAACAATGGGTCTGACTGAGGGCCTCCATGAGAGAAGCCCAAGCAAGACGCGCCCCGAGGAGCGTCTTGTCACATGTCAACACTGGGTCTGACTGAGCGCCTCCAGGAGAGAAGCCCCAGCAAGACGCGCCCCGAGGAGCGTCTTGCCACATGTCAGCACTCTGTCTGACTGTGAGCCTCCAGGAGAGAGGCCCAAGCAAGACGCGCCCCGAGGAGCGTCTTGCCACATGTCAACAATGAGTCTGACTGAGGGCCTCCAGGAGAGAAGCCCAAGCAAGACGCGCCCCGAGGAGCGTCTTGCCACATGTCAGCACTCGATCTGACTGAGCGCCTCCAGGAGAGAGGCCCAAGCAAGACGCACCCCGAGGAGCGTCTTGACACATGTCAACACTGGGGCTGACAGAGGGCCTCCAGGAGAGAGGCCCAAGCAAGATGCGCCTCGAGGAGCGTCTTGCCACATGTAAACAATGGGTCTGACTGAGCGCCTCCAGGAGAGAGGCCCAAGAAAGACGCGCCCCGAGGAGCGTCTTGCCACATGTAAGCACTGGGTCTGACTGAGAGCCTCCAGGAGAGATGCCCAAGCAAGACGCGCCAAGAGGAGCGTCTTGCCACATGTCACCACTGGGTCTGACTGAGCGCCTCCAGGAGAGAGGCCCAAGCAAGACGCGCCCCGAGGAGCGTCTTCACACATGTCAACAATGGGTCTGACAGAGGGCCTCCAGGAGAGAGGCCCAAGCAATACGCGCCCCGAGGAGCGTGTTGCCACATGTCACCACTGGGTCTGACTGAGCGCCTCCAGGAGAGAGGCCCAAGCAAGACGCGCCCCGAGGAGCGTCTTGCCACATGTCAACACTTGGTCTGACTGAGCGTCTCCAGGAGAGAGGCCCAAGCAAGACGCGCCCCGAGGAGCGTCTTGCCACGTGTCACCACTGGGTCTGATTGAGCGCCTCCAGGAGAGAGGCCACAGCAAGACGCGCCCCGAGGAGCATCTTGCCTTATGTCAGCACTCGGTCTGACTGAGCGCCTCCAGGAGAGAGGCCCAAGCAAGACGCTCCTCGGGGCGCGTCTTGTCACATGTCAACACTGGGTCTGACTGAGCGCCTCCAGGAGAGAAGCCCCAGCAAGACGTGCCCCGAGGAGCGTCTTGCCACATGTCAGCACTCGGTCTGACTGAGCGGCTCCAGGAGAGAGGCCCAAGCAAGATGCGCCCCGAGGAGCGTCTTGCCACATGTAAACAATGGGTCTGACTGAGGGCCTCCATGAGAGAAGCCCAAGCAAGACGCGCCCCGAGGAGCGTCTTGTCACATGTCAACACTGGGTCTGACTGAGCGCCTCCAGGAGAGAAGCCCCAGCAAGACGCGCCCCGAGGAGCGTCTTGCCACATGTCAGCACTCTGTCTGACTGTGAGCCTCCAGGAGAGAGGCCCAAGCAAGACGCGCCCCGAGGAGCGTCTTGCCACATGTCAACAATGAGTCTGACTGAGGGCCTCCAGGAGAGAAGCCCGAGCAAGACGCGCCCCGAGGAGCGTCTTGCCACATGTCAGCACTCGGTCTGACTGAGCGCCTCCAGGAGAGAGGCCCAAGCAAGACGCACCCCGAGGAGCGTCTTGACACATGTCAACACTGGGGCTGACAGAGGGCCTCCAGGAGAGAGGCCCAAGCAAGATGCGCCTCGAGGAGCGTCTTGCCACATGTAAACAATGGGTCTGACTGAGGGCCTCCAGGAGAGAAGCCCAAGCAAGACGCGCCCCGAGGAGCGTCTTGCCACATGTCAGCAATCGGTCTGACTGAGCGCCTCCAGGAGAGAGGCCCAAGCAAGACGCGCCCCGAGGAGCGTCTTGCCACATGTAAGCACTGGGTCTGACTGAGAGCCTCCAGGAGAGATGCCCAAGCAAGACGCGCCAAGAGGAGCGTCTTGCCACATGTCACCACTGGGTCTGACTGAGCGCCTCCAGGAGAGAGGCCCAAGCAAGACGCGCCCCGAGGAGCGTCTTGCCACATGTCACCACTGGGTCTGACTGAGCGCCTCCAGGAGAGAGGCCCAAGCAAGACGCGCCCCGAGGAGCGTCTTGCCACATGTCAACACTTGGTCTGACTGAGCGTCTCCAGGAGAGAGGCCCAAGCAAGACGCGCCCCGAGGAGCGTCTTGCCACGTGTCACCACTGGGTCTGACTGAGTGCCTCCAGGAGAGAGGCCCAAGCAAGACGCGCCCCGAGGAGCGTCTTGCCACATGTCAGCACTCGGTCTGACTGAGCGCCTCCAGGAGAGAGGCCCAAGCAAGACGCGCCCCGAGGAGCGTCTTGCCACATATCAACAATGGGTCTGACTGACGGCCTCCATGAGAGAAGCCCAAGCAAGACGCGCCCCGAGGAGCGTCTTGTCACATGTCACCACTGGGTCTAACTGAGCGCCTCCAGGAGAGAGGCCCAAGCAAGATGCGCCCCGAGGAGCGTCTTGCCACATGTAAGCACTGGGTATGACTGAGCGCCTCCAGGAGAGAGGCCCCAGCAAAACGTGCCCCGAGGAGCGTCTTGCCTTATGTCAGCACTCGGTCTGACTGAGCGCCTCCAGGAGAGAGGCCCAAGCAAGACGCGCCCCGAGGAGCGTCTTGCCACATGTAAACAATGGGTCTGACTGAGGGCCTCCAGGAGAGAAGCCCAAGCAAGACGCGCCCCGAGGAGCGTCTTGCCACATGTCAGCACTCGGTCTGACTGAACGCCTCCAGGAGAGAAGCCCAAGCAAGACGCGCCCCGAGGTGCGTCTTGCCACATGTCAGCACTCGGTCTGACTGAACGCCTCCAGGAGAGAAGCCCCAGCAAGACGCGCCCCGAGGAGCGTCTTGCCACATGTAAGCACTGGGTCTGACTGAGCGCCTCCAGGAGAGAGGCCCCAGCAAGACGCGCCCCGAGGAGTGTCTTGCCTTATGTCAGCACTCGGTCTGACTGAGCGCCTCCAGGAGAGAGGCCCAAGCAAGACGCGCCCCGAGGAGCGTCTTGCCACATGTCAACAATGGGTCTGACTGAGGGCCTCCAGGAGAGAAGCCCAAGCAAGACGCGCCCCGAGGAGCGTCTTGCCACATGTCAGCACTCGGTCTGACTGAGCGCCTCCAGGAGAGAGGCCCAAGCAAGACGCACCCCGAGGAGCGTCTTGACACATGTCAACACTGGGGCTGACAGAGGGCCTCCAGGAGAGAGGCCCAAGCAAGATGCGCCCCGAGGAGCGTCTTGCCACAGGTAAACAATGGGTCTGACTGAGGGCCTCCAGGAGAGAAGCCCAAGCAAGACGCGCCCCGAGGAGCGTCTTGCCACATGTCAGCACTCGGTCTGACTGAGCGCCTCCAGGAGAGAGGCCCAAGCAAGACGCGCCCCGAGGAGCGTCTTGCCACATATCAACAATGGGTCTGACTGAGGGCCTCCATGAGAGAAGCCCAAGCAAGACGCGCCCCGAGGAGCGTCTTGTCACATGTCAACACTGGGTCTGACTGAGCGCCTCCAGGAGAGAAGCCCCAGCAAGACGCGCCCCGAGGAGCGTCTTGCCACATGTCAGCACTCTGTCTGACTGTGAGCCTCCAGGAGAGAGGCCCAAGCAAGACGCGCCCCGAGGAGCGTCTTGCCACATGTCAACAATGAGTCTGACTGAGGGCCTCCAGGAGAGAAGCCCAAGCAAGACGCGCCCCGAGGAGCGTCTTGCCACATGTCAGCACTCGATCTGACTGAGCGCCTCCAGGAGAGAGGCCCAAGCAAGACGCACCCCGAGGAGCGTCTTGACACATGTCAACACTGGGGCTGACAGAGGGCCTCCAGGAGAGAGGCCCAAGCAAGATGCGCCTCGAGGAGCGTCTTGCCACATGTAAACAATGGGTCTGACTGAGCGCCTCCAGGAGAGAGGCCCAAGAAAGACGCGCCCCGAGGAGCGTCTTGCCACATGTAAGCACTGGGTCTGACTGAGAGCCTCCAGGAGAGATGCCCAAGCAAGACGCGCCAAGAGGAGCGTCTTGCCACATGTCACCACTGGGTCTGACTGAGCGCCTCCAGGAGAGAGGCCCAAGCAAGACGCGCCCCGAGGAGCGTCTTCCCACATGTCAACAATGGGTCTGACAGAGGGCCTCCAGGAGAGAGGCCCAAGCAATACGCGCCCCGAGGAGCGTGTTGCCACATGTCACCACTGGGTCTGACTGAGCGCCTCCAGGAGAGAGGCCCAAGCAAGACGCGCCCCGAGGAGCGTCTTGCCACATGTCAACACTTGGTCTGACTGAGCGTCTCCAGGAGAGAGGCCCAAGCAAGACGCGCCCCGAGGAGCGTCTTGCCACGTGTCACCACTGGGTCTGATTGAGCGCCTCCAGGAGAGAGGCCACAGCAAGACGCGCCCCGAGGAGCATCTTGCCTTATGTCAGCACTCGGTCTGACTGAGCGCCTCCAGGAGAGAGGCCCAAGCAAGACGCTCCTCGGGGCGCGTCTTGTCACATGTCAACACTGGGTCTGACTGAGCGCCTCCAGGAGAGAAGCCCCAGCAAGACGTGCCCCGAGGAGCGTCTTGCCACATGTCAGCACTCGGTCTGACTGAGCGGCTCCAGGAGAGAGGCCCAAGCAAGATGCGCCCCGAGGAACGTCTTGCCACATGTAAACAATGGGTCTGACTGAGGGCCTCCATGAGAGAAGCCCAAGCAAGACGCGCCCCGAGGAGCGTCTTGTCACATGTCAACACTGGGTCTGACTGAGCGCCTCCAGGAGAGAAGCCCCAGCAAGACGCGCCCCGAGGAGCGTCTTGCCACATGTCAGCACTCTGTCTGACTGTGAGCCTCCAGGAGAGAGGCCCAAGCAAGACGCGCCCCGAGGAGCGTCTTGCCACATGTCAACAATGAGTCTGACTGAGGGCCTCCAGGAGAGAAGCCCGAGCAAGACGCGCCCCGAGGAGCGTCTTGCCACATGTCAGCACTCGGTCTGACTGAGCGCCTCCAGGAGAGAGGCCCAAGCAAGACGCACCCCGAGGAGCGTCTTGACACATGTCAACACTGGGGCTGACAGAGGGCCTCCAGGAGAGAGGCCCAAGCAAGATGCGCCTCGAGGAGCGTCTTGCCACATGTAAACAATGGGTCTGACTGAGGGCCTCCAGGAGAGAAGCCCAAGCAAGACGCGCCCCGAGGAGCGTCTTGCCACCTGTCAGCAATCGGTCTGACTGAGCGCCTCCAGGAGAGAGGCCCAAGCAAGACGCGCCCCGAGGAGCGTCTTGCCACATGTAAGCACTGGGTCTGACTGAGAGCCTCCAGGAGAGATGCCCAAGCAAGACGCGCCAAGAGGAGCGTCTTGCCACATGTCACCACTGGGTCTGACTGAGCGCCTCCAGGAGAGAGGCCCAAGCAAGACGCGCCCCGAGGAGCGTCTTGCCACATGTCACCACTGGGTCTGACTGAGCGCCTCCAGGAGAGAGGCCCAAGCAAGACGCGCCCCGAGGAGCGTCTTGCCACATGTCAACACTTGGTCTGACTGAGCGTCTCCAGGAGAGAGGCCCAAGCAAGACGCGCCCCGAGGAGCGTCTTGCCACGTGTCACCACTGGGTCTGACTGAGTGCCTCCAGGAGAGAGGCCCAAGCAAGACGCGCCCCGAGGAGCGTCTTGCCACGTGTCACCACTGGGTCTGATTGAGCGCCTCCAGGAGAGAGGCCCAAGCAAGACGCGCCCCGAGGAGCGTCTTGCCACATGTCACCACTGGGTCTGACTGAGCCCCTCGGGGAGAGAGGCCCAAGCAATACGCGCCCCGAGGAGCATGTTGCCACATGTCACCACTGGGTCTGACTGAGCGCCTCCAGGAGAGAGGCCCAAGCAAGACGCGCCCCGAGGAGCGTCTTGCCACATGTCAACTTTTGGTCTGACTGAGCGTCTCCAGGAGAGAGGCCCAAGCAAGACGCGCCCCGAGGAGCGTCTTGCCACGTGTCACCACTGGGTCTGACTGAGTGCCTCCAGGAGAGAGGCCCAAGCAAGACGCACCCCGAGGAGCGTCTTGCCACGTGTCACCACTGGGTCTGATAGAGCGCCTCCAGGAGAGAGGCCCAAGCAAGACGCGCCCCGAGGAGCGTCTTGCCACATGTAAGCACTGGGTCTGACTGAGAGCCTCCAGGAGAGATGCCCAAGCAAGACGCGCCAAGAGGAGCGTCTTGCCACATGTCACCACTGGGTCTGACTGAGCGCCTCCAGGAGAGAGGCCCAAGCAAGACGCGCCCCGAGGAGCGTCTTGCCACATGTCACCACTGGGTCTGACTGAGCGCCTCCAGGAGAGAGGCCCAAGCAAGACGCGCCCCGAGGAGCGTCTTGCCACATGTCAACACTTGGTCTGACTGAGCGTCTCCAGGAGAGAGGCCCAAGCAAGACGCGCCCCGAGGAGCGTCTTGCCACGTGTCACCACTGGGTCTGACTGAGTGCCTCCAGGAGAGAGGCCCAAGCAAGACGCGCCCCGAGGAGCGTCTTGCCACGTGTCACCACTGGGTCTGATTGAGCGCCTCCAGGAGAGATGCCCAAGCAAGACGCGCCAAGAGGAGCGTCTTGCCACATGTCACCACTGGGTCTGACTGAGCGCCTCCAGGAGAGAGGCCCAAGCAATACGCGCCCCGAGGAGCGTGTTGCCACATGTCACCACTGGGTCTGACTGAGCGCCTCCAGGAGAGAGGCCCAAGCAAGACACGCCCCGAGGAGCGTCTTGCCACATGTCAACACTTGGTCTGACTGAGCGTCTCCAGGAGAGAGGCCCAAGCAAGACGCGCCCCGAGGAGCGTCTTGCCACGTGTCACCACTGGGTCTGACTGAGTGCCACCAGGAGAGAGGCCCAAGCAAGACGCGCCCCGAGGAGCGTCTTGCCACGTGTCACCACTGGGTCTGATTGAGCGCCTCCAGGAGAGAGGCCACAGCAAGACGCGCCCCAAGGAGCATCTTGCCTTATGTCAGCACTCGGTCTGACTGAGCGCCTCCAGGAGAAAGGCCCAAGCAAGACGCTCCTCGGGGCGCGTCTTGTCACATGTCAACACTGGGTCTGACTGAGCGCCTCCAGGAGAGAAGCCCCAGCAAGACGTGCCCCGAGGAGCGTCTTGCCACATGTCAGCACTCGGTCTGACTGAGCGCCTCCAGGAGAGAGGCCCAAGCAAGATGCGCCCCGAGGAGCGTCTTGCCACATGTAAACAATGGGTCTGACTGAGGGCCTCCAGGAGAGAAGCCCAAGCAAGACGCGCCCCGAGGAGCGTCTTGCCACATGTCAGCACTGGGTCTGACTGAGCGCCTCCAGGAGAGAGGCCCAAGCAAGACGCGCCCCGAGGAGCGTCTTGTCACATGTCACCACTGGGTCGGACTGAGCGACTCCAGGAGAGAGGCCCAAGCAAGACGCGCCCCGAGGAGCGTCTTGCCACATGTCAGCATTCGGTCTGACTGAACGCCTCCAGGAGAGAAGACCCAGCAGGACGCGCCCCGAGGAGCGTCTTGCCACATGTCAGCACTCGGTCTGACTGAGCGCCTCCAGGAGAGAGGCCCAAGCAAGACGCGCCCCGAGGAGCGTCTTGCCACATATCAACAATGGGTCTGACTGACGGCCTCCATGAGAGAAGCCCAAGCAAGACGCGCCCCGAGGAGCGTCTTGTCACATGTCACCACTGGGTCTGACTGAGCGCCTCCAGGAGAGAGGCCCAAGCAAGATGCGCCCCGAGGAGCGTCTTGCCACATGTAAGCACTGGGTATGACTGAGCGCCTCCAGGAGAGAGGCCCCAGCAAAACGTGCCCCGAGGAGCGTCTTGCCTTATGTCAGCACTCTGTCTGACTGAGCGCCTCCAGGAGAGAGGCCCAAGCAAGACGCGCCACGAGGAGTGTCTTGCCACATGTCACCACTGGGTCTGACTGAGTGCCTCCAGGAGAGAGGCCCAAGCAAGACGCACCCCGAGGAGTGTCTTGCCACATGTCAACAATGAGTCTGACTGAGGGCCTCATGGAGAGAAGCCCAAGCAAGACGCTTCCCGAGGAGCGTCTTGCCACATGTCGGCACTCGGTCTGACTGAACCCCTCTAGGAGAGAAGCCCCAGCAAGACGCGCCCCGAGGAGCGTCTTGCCACATGTAAGCACTGGGTCTGACTGAGCGCCTCCAGGAGAGAGGCCCCAGCAAGACGCGCCCCGAGGAGCGTCTTGCCACATGTCAACAATGGGTCTGACTGAGGGCCTCCAGGAGAGAAGCCCAAGCAAGATGCGCCCAAAGGAGCGTCTTGCCACATGTAAACAATGGGTCTGACTGAGGGCCTCCAGGAGAGAAGCCCAAGCAAGACGCGCCCCGAGGAGCGTCTTGCCACATGTCAGCACTCGGTCTGACTGAGCGCCTCCAGGAGAGAGGCCCAAGCAAGACGCACCCCGAGGAGCGTCTTGCCACGTGTCAACACTGGGTCTGACTGAGGGCCTCCATGAGAGAAGCCCAAGCAAGACGCGCCCCGAGGAGCGTCTTGCCACATGTCACCACTGGGTCTGACTGATAGCCTCCAGGAGAGAGGCCCAAGCAAGACGCACCCCGAGGAGCGTCTTGCCACGTGTCAACACTGGGTCTGACAGAGCGTCTCCAGGAGAGAGGCCCAAGCAAGACGCGCCCCGAGAGCGTCTTGCCACATGTCACCACTGGGTCTGACTGAGCGCCTCCAGGAGAGAGGCCCAAGCAAGACGCGCCCCGGTCGAGCGTCTTGCCACATGTAAGCACTGGGTCTGACTGAGAGCCTCCAGGAGAGATGCCCAAGCAAGACGCGCCAAGAGGAGCGTCTTGCCACATGTCACCACTGGGTCTGACTTAGCGCCTCCAGGAGAGAGGCCCAACCAAGACGCGCCCCGAGGAGCGTCTTGCCACATGTCACCACTGGGTCTGACTGAGCGCCTCCAGGAGAGAGGCCCAAGCAAGACGCGCCCCGAGGAGCGTCTTGCCACATGTCAACACTTGGTCTGACTGAGCGTCTCCAGGAGAGAGGCCCAAGCAAGACGCGCCCCGAGGAGCGTCTTGCCACGTGTCACCACTGGGTCTGACTGAGTGCCTCCAGGAGAGAGGCCCAAGCAAGACGCGCCCCGAGGAGCGTCTTGCCACGTGTCACCACTGGGTCTGATTGAGCGCCTCCAGGAGAGATGCCCAAGCAAGACGCGCCAAGAGGAGCGTCTTGCCACATGTCACCACTGGGTCTGACTGAGCCCCTCCAGGAGAGAGGCCCAAGCAATACGCGCCCCGAGGAGCGTGTTGCCACATGTCACCACTGGGTCTGACTGAGCGCCTCCAGGAGAGAGGCCCAAGCAAGACGCGCCCCGAGGAGCGTCTTGCCACATGTCAACACTTGGTCTGACTGAGCTTCTCCAGGAGAGAGGCCCAAGCAAGACGCGCCCCGAGGAGCGTCTTGCCACGTGTCACCACTGGGTCTGACTGAGTGCCTCCAGGAGAGAGGCCCAAGCAAGACGCGCCCCGAGGAGCGTCTTGCCACGTGTCACCACTGGGTCTGATTGAGCGCCTCCAGGAGAGAGGCCACAGCAAGACGCGCCCCGAGGAGCATCTTGCCTTATGTCAGCACTCGGTCTGACTGAGCGCCTCCAGGAGAAAGGCCCAAGCAAGACGCTCCTCGGGGCGCGTCTTGTCACATGTCAACACTGGGTCGGACTGAGCGACTCCAGGAGAGAGGCCCAAGCAAGACGCGCCCCGAGGAGCGTCTTGCCACATGTCAGCATTCGGTCTGACTGAACGCCTCCAGGAGAGAAGACCCAGCAGGACGCGCCCCGAGGAGCGTCTTGCCACATGTCAGCACTCGGTCTGACTGAGCACCTCCAGGAGAGAGGCCCAAGCAAGACGCGCCCCGAGGAGCGTCTTGCCACATATCAACAATGGGTCTGACTGACGGCCTCCATGAGAGAAGCCCAAGCAAGACGCGCCCCGAGGAGCGTCTTGTCACATGTCACCACTGGGTCTGACTGAGTGCCTCCAGGAGAGAGGCCCAAGCAAGATGCGCCCCGAGGAGCGTCTTGCCACATGTAAGCACTGGGTATGACTGAGCGCCTCCAGGAGAGAGACCCCAGCAAAACGTGCCCCGAGGAGCGTCTTGCCTTATATCAGCACTCGGTCTGACTGAGCGCCTCCAGGAGAGAGGCCCAAGCAAGACGCGCCACGAGGAGCGTCTTGCCACATGTCACCACTGGGTCTGACTGAGTGCCTCCAGGAGAGAGGCCCAAGCAAGACGCACCCCGAGGAGTGTCTTGCCACATGTCAACAATGAGTCTGACTGAGGGCCTCCAGGAGAGAAGCCCAAGCAAGACGCTTCCCGAGGAGCGTCTTGCCACATTTCGGCACTCGGTCTGACTGAACCCCTCTAGGAGAGAAGCCCCAGCAAGACGCGCCCCGAGGAGCATCTTGCCACATGTAAACAATGGGTCTGACTGAGGGCCTCCATGAGAGAAGCCCAAGCAAGACGCGCCCCGAGGAGCGTCTTGTCACATGTCAACACTGGGTCTGACTGAGCGCCTCCAGGAGAGAAGCCCCAGCAAGACGCGCCCCGAGGAGCGTCTTGCCACATGTCAGCACTCTGTCTGACTGTGAGCCTCCAGGAGAGAGGCCCAAGCAAGACGCGCCCCGAGGAGCGTCTTGCCACATGTCAACAATGAGTCTGACTGAGGGCCTCCAGGAGAGAAGCCCGAGCAAGACGCGCCCCGAGGAGCGTCTTGCCACATGTCAGCACTCGGTCTGACTGAGCGCCTCCAGGAGAGAGGCCCAAGCAAGACGCACCCCGAGGAGCGTCTTGACACATGTCAACACTGGGGCTGACAGAGGGCCTCCAGGAGAGAGGCCCAAGCAAGATGCGCCTCGAGGAGCGTCTTGCCACATGTAAACAATGGGTCTGACTGAGGGCCTCCAGGAGAGAAGCCCAAGCAAGACGCGCCCCGAGGAGCGTCTTGCCACATGTCAGCAATCGGTCTGACTGAGCGCCTCCAGGAGAGAGGCCCAAGCAAGACGCGCCCCGAGGAGCGTCTTGCCACATGTAAGCACTGGGTCTGACTGAGAGCCTCCAGGAGAGATGCCCAAGCAAGACGCGCCAAGAGGAGCGTCTTGCCACATGTCACCACTGGGTCTGACTGAGCGCCTCCAGGAGAGAGGCCCAAGCAAGATGCGCCCCGAGGAGCGTCTTGCCACATGTCACCACTGGGTCTGACTGAGCGCCTCCAGGAGAGAGGCCCAAGCAAGACGCGCCCCGAGGAGCGTCTTGCCACATGTCAACACTTGGTCTGACTGAGCGTCTCCAGGAGAGAGGCCCAAGCAAGACGCGCCCCGAGGAGCGTCTTGCCACGTGTCACCACTGGGTCTGACTGAGTGCCTCCAGGAGAGAGGCCCAAGCAAGACGCGCCCCGAGGAGCGTCTTGCCACGTGTCACCACTGGGTCTGATTGAGCGCCTCCAGGAGAGATGCCCAAGCAAGACGCGCCAAGAGGAGCGTCTTGCCACATGTCACCACTGGGTCTGACTGAGCCCCTCGGGGAGAGAGGCCCAAGCAATACGCGCCCCGAGGAGCATGTTGCCACATGTCACCACTGGGTCTGACTGAGCGCCTCCAGGAGAGAGGCCCAAGCAAGACGCGCCCCGAGGAGCGTCTTGCCACATGTCAACTTTTGGTCTGACTGAGCGTCTCCAGGAGAGAGGCCCAAGCAAGACGCGCCCCGAGGAGCGTCTTGCCACGTGTCACCACTGGGTCTGACTGAGTGCCTCCAGGAGAGAGGCCCAAGCAAGACGCACCCCGAGGAGCGTCTTGCCACGTGTCACCACTGGGTCTGATAGAGCGCCTCCAGGAGAGAGGCCCAAGCAAGACGCGCCCCGAGGAGCGTCTTGCCACATGTAAGCACTGGGTCTGACTGAGAGCCTCCAGGAGAGATGCCCAAGCAAGACGCGCCAAGAGGAGCGTCTTGCCACATGTCACCACTGGGTCTGACTGAGCGCCTCCAGGAGAGAGGCCCAAGCAAGACGCGCCCCGAGGAGCGTCTTGCCACATGTCACCACTGGGTCTGACTGAGCGCCTCCAGGAGAGAGGCCCAAGCACGACGCGCCCCGAGGAGCGTCTTGCCACATGTCAACACTTGGTCTGACTGAGCGTCTCCAGGAGAGAGGCCCAAGCAAGACGCGCCCCGAGGAGCGTCTTGCCACGTGTCACCACTGGGTCTGACTGAGTGCCTCCAGGAGAGAGGCCCAAGCAAGACGCGCCCCGAGGAGCGTCTTGCCACGTGTCACCACTGGGTCTGATTGAGCGCCTCCAGGAGAGATGCCCAAGCAAGACGCGCCAAGAGGAGCGTCTTGCCACATGTCACCACTGGGTCTGACTGAGCGCCTCCAGGAGAGAGGCCCAAGCAATACGCGCCCCGAGGAGCGTGTTGCCACATGTCACCACTGGGTCTGACTGAGCGCCTCCAGGAGAGAGGCCCAAGCAAGACACGCCCCGAGGAGCGTCTTGCCACATGTCAACACTTGGTCTGACTGAGCGTCTCCAGGAGAGAGGCCCAAGCAAGACGCGCCCCGAGGAGCGTCTTGCCACGTGTCACCACTGGGTCTGACTGAGTGCCTCCAGGAGAGAGGCCCAAGCAAGACGCGCCCCGAGGAGCGTCTTGCCACGTGTCACCACTGGGTCTGATTGAGCGCCTCCAGGAGAGAGGCCACAGCAAGACGCGCCCCAAGGAGCATCTTGCCTTATGTCAGCACTCGGTCTGACTGAGCGCCTCCAGGAGAAAGGCCCAAGCAAGACGCTCCTCGGGGCGCGTCTTGTCACATGTCAACACTGGGTCTGACTGAGCGCCTCCAGGAGAGAAGCCCCAGCAAGACGTGCCCCGAGGAGCGTCTTGCCACATGTCAGCACTCGGTCTGACTGAGCGCCTCCAGGAGAGAGGCCCAAGCAAGATGCGCCCCGAGGAGCGTCTTGCCACATGTAAACAATGGGTCTGACTGAGGGCCTCCAGGAGAGAAGCCCAAGCAAGACGCGCCCCGAGGAGCGTCTTGCCACATGTCAGCACTCGGTCTGACTGAGCGCCTCCAGGAGAGAGGCCCAAGCAAGACGCGCCCCGAGGAGCGTCTTGCCACATATCAACAATGGATCTGACTGAGGGCCTCCAAGAGAGAAGCCCAAGCAAGACGCACCCCGAGGAGCGTCTTGTCACATGTCACCACTGGGTCTGACTGAGCACCTCCAGGAGAGAGGCCCAAGCAAGACGCGACCCGAGGAGCGTCTTGCCACATGTCACCACTGTGTCTGACTGAGCGCCTCCAGGAGAGAGGCCCAAGCAAGACGCGCCCCGAGGAGCGCCTTGCCACATGTCACCACTGGGTCTGACTGAGCGCCTCCAGGAGAGAGGCCCAAGCAAGACGCGCCCCGAGGAGCGTCTTGTCACATGTCACCACTGGGTCGGACTGAGCGACTCCAGGAGAGAGGCCCAAGCAAGACGCGCCCCGAGGAGCGTCTTGCCACATGTCAGCATTCGGTCTGACTGAACGCCTCCAGGAGAGAAGACCCAGCAGGACGCACCCCGAGGAGCGTCTTGCCACATGTCAGCACTCGGTCTGACTGAGCGCCTCCAGGAGAGAGGCCCAAGCAAGACGCGCCCCGAGGAGCGTCTTGCCACATATCAACAATGGGTCTGACTGACGGCCTCCATGAGAGAAGCCCAAGCAAGACGCGCCCCGAGGAGCGTCTTGTCACATGTCACCACTGGGTCTGACTGAGCGCCTCCAGGAGAGAGGCCCAAGCAAGATGCGCCCCGAGGAGCGTCTTGCCACATGTAAGCACTGGGTATGACTGAGCGCCTCCAGGAGAGAGGCCCCAGCAAAACGTGCCCCGAGGAGCGTCTTGCCTTATGTCAGCACTCTGTCTGACTGAGCGCCTCCAGGAGAGAGGCCCAAGCAAGACGCGCCACGAGGAGTGTCTTGCCACATGTCACCACTGGGTCTGACTGAGTGCCTCCAGGAGAGAGGCCCAAGCAAGACGCACCCCGAGGAGTGTCTTGCCACATGTCAACAATGAGTCTGACTGAGGGCCTCATGGAGAGAAGCCCAAGCAAGACGCTTCCCGAGGAGCGTCTTGCCACATGTCGGCACTCGGTCTGACTGAACCCCTCTAGGAGAGAAGCCCCAGCAAGACGCGCCCCGAGGAGCGTCTTGCCACATGTAAGCACTGGGTCTGACTGAGCGCCTCCAGGAGAGAGGCCCCAGCAAGACGCGCCCCGAGGAGCGTCTTGCCACATGTCAACAATGGGTCTGACTGAGGGCCTCCAGGAGAGAAGCCCAAGCAAGATGCGCCCAAAGGAGCGTCTTGCCACATGTAAACAATGGGTCTGACTGAGGGCCTCCAGGAGAGAAGCCCAAGCAAGACGCGCCCCGAGGAGCGTCTTGCCACATGTCAGCACTCGGTCTGACTGAGCGCCTCCAGGAGAGAGGCCCAAGCAAGACGCACCCCGAGGAGCGTCTTGCCACGTGTCAACACTGGGTCTGACTGAGGGCCTCCATGAGAGAAGCCCAAGCAAGACGCGCCCCGAGGAGCGTCTTGCCACATGTCACCACTGGGTCTGACTGATAGCCTCCAGGAGAGAGGCCCAAGCAAGACGCACCCCGAGGAGCGTCTTGCCACGTGTCAACACTGGGTCTGACAGAGCGTCTCCAGGAGAGAGGCCCAAGCAAGACGCGCCCCGAGAGCGTCTTGCCACATGTCACCACTGGGTCTGACTGAGCGCCTCCAGGAGAGAGGCCCAAGCAAGACGCGCCCCGGTCGAGCGTCTTGCCACATGTAAGCACTGGGTCTGACTGAGAGCCTCCAGGAGAGATGCCCAAGCAAGACGCGCCAAGAGGAGCGTCTTGCCACATGTCACCACTGGGTCTGACTTAGCGCCTCCAGGAGAGAGGCCCAACCAAGACGCGCCCCGAGGAGCGTCTTGCCACATGTCACCACTGGGTCTGACTGAGCGCCTCCAGGAGAGAGGCCCAAGCAAGACGCGCCCCGAGGAGCGTCTTGCCACATGTCAACACTTGGTCTGACTGAGCGTCTCCAGGAGAGAGGCCCAAGCAAGACGCGCCCCGAGGAGCGTCTTGCCACGTGTCACCACTGGGTCTGACTGAGTGCCTCCAGGAGAGAGGCCCAAGCAAGACGCGCCCCGAGGAGCGTCTTGCCACGTGTCACCACTGGGTCTGATTGAGCGCCTCCAGGAGAGATGCCCAAGCAAGACGCGCCAAGAGGAGCGTCTTGCCACATGTCACCACTGGGTCTGACTGAGCCCCTCCAGGAGAGAGGCCCAAGCAATACGCGCCCCGAGGAGCGTGTTGCCACATGTCACCACTGGGTCTGACTGAGCGCCTCCAGGAGAGAGGCCCAAGCAAGACGCGCCCCGAGGAGCGTCTTGCCACATGTCAACACTTGGTCTGACTGAGCTTCTCCAGGAGAGAGGCCCAAGCAAGACGCGCCCCGAGGAGCGTCTTGCCACGTGTCACCACTGGGTCTGACTGAGTGCCTCCAGGAGAGAGGCCCAAGCAAGACGCGCCCCGAGGAGCGTCTTGCCACGTGTCACCACTGGGTCTGATTGAGCGCCTCCAGGAGAGAGGCCACAGCAAGACGCGCCCCGAGGAGCATCTTGCCTTATGTCAGCACTCGGTCTGACTGAGCGCCTCCAGGAGAAAGGCCCAAGCAAGACGCTCCTCGGGGCGCGTCTTGTCACATGTCAACACTGGGTCGGACTGAGCGACTCCAGGAGAGAGGCCCAAGCAAGACGCGCCCCGAGGAGCGTCTTGCCACATGTCAGCATTCGGTCTGACTGAACGCCTCCAGGAGAGAAGACCCAGCAGGACGCGCCCCGAGGAGCGTCTTGCCACATGTCAGCACTCGGTCTGACTGAGCACCTCCAGGAGAGAGGCCCAAGCAAGACGCGCCCCGAGGAGCGTCTTGCCACATATCAACAATGGGTCTGACTGACGGCCTCCATGAGAGAAGCCCAAGCAAGACGCGCCCCGAGGAGCGTCTTGTCACATGTCACCACTGGGTCTGACTGAGTGCCTCCAGGAGAGAGGCCCAAGCAAGATGCGCCCCGAGGAGCGTCTTGCCACATGTAAGCACTGGGTATGACTGAGCGCCTCCAGGAGAGAGACCCCAGCAAAACGTGCCCCGAGGAGCGTCTTGCCTTATATCAGCACTCGGTCTGACTGAGCGCCTCCAGGAGAGAGGCCCAAGCAAGACGCGCCACGAGGAGCGTCTTGCCACATGTCACCACTGGGTCTGACTGAGTGCCTCCAGGAGAGAGGCCCAAGCAAGACGCACCCCGAGGAGTGTCTTGCCACATGTCAACAATGAGTCTGACTGAGGGCCTCCAGGAGAGAAGCCCAAGCAAGACGCTTCCCGAGGAGCGTCTTGCCACATGTCGGCACTCGGTCTGACTGAACCCCTCTAGGAGAGAAGCCCCAGCAAGACGCGCCCCGAGGAGCATCTTGCCACATGTAAGCACTGGGTCTGACTGAGCGCCTCCAGGAGAGAGGCCCCAGCAAGACGCGCCCCGAGGAGCGTCTTGCCACATGTCAACAATGGGTCTGACTGAGGGCCTCCAGGAGAGAAGCCCAAGCAAGATGCGCCCAAAGGAGCGTCTTGCCACATGTAAACAATGGGTCTGACTGAGGGCCTCCAGGAGAGAAGCCCAAGCAAGACGCGCCCCGAGGAGCGTCTTGCCACATGTCAGCACTCGGTCTGACTGAGCGCCTCCAGGAGAGAGGCCCAAGCAAGACGCGCCCCGAGGAGCGTCTTGCCACATATCAACAATGGGTCTGACTGAGGGCCTCCATGAGAGAAGCCCAAGCAAGACGCGCCCCGAGGAGCGTCTTGCCACATGTCACCACTGGGTCTGACTGATAGCCTCCAGGAGAGAGGCCCAAGCAAGACGCACCCCGAGGAGCGTCTTGCCACGTGTCAACACTGGGTCTGACAGAGCGTCTCCAGGAGAGAGGCCCAAGCAAGACGCGCCCCGAGGAGCGTCTTGCCACATGTCACCACTGGGTCTGACTGAGCGCCTCCAGGAGAGAGGCCCAAGCAAGACGCGCCCCGGTCGAGCGTCTTGCCACATGTAAGCACTGGGTCTGACTGAGAGCCTCCAGGAGAGATGCCCAAGCAAGACGCGCCAAGAGGAGCGTCTTGCCACATGTCACCACTGGGTCTGACTTAGCGCCTCCAGGAGAGAGGCCCAACCAAGACGCGCCCCGAGGAGCTTCTTGCCACATGTCACCACTGGGTCTGACTGAGCGCCTCCAGGAGAGAGGCCCAAGCAAGACGCGCCCCGAGGAGCGTCTTGCCACATGTCAACACTTGGTCTGACTGAGCGTCTCCAGGAGAGAGGCCCAAGCAAGACGCGCCCCGAGGAGCGTCTTGCCACGTGTCACCACTGGGTCTGACTGAGTGCCTCCAGGAGAGAGGCCCAAGCAAGACGCGCCCCGAGGAGCGTCTTGCCACGTGTCACCACTGGGTCTGATTGAGCGCCTCCAGGAGAGATGCCCAAGCAAGACGCGCCAAGAGGAGCGTCTTGCCACATGTCACCACTGGGTCTGACTGAGCCCCTCCAGGAGAGAGGCCCAAGCAATACGCGCCCCGAGGAGCGTGTTGCCACATGTCACCACTGGGTCTGACTGAGCGCCTCCAGGAGAGAGGCCCAAGCAAGACGCGCCCCGTGGAGCGTCTTGCCACATGTCAACACTTGGTCTGACTGAGCGTCTCCAGGAGAGAGGCCCAAGAAAGACGCGCCCCGAGGAGCGTCTTGCCACGTGTCACCACTGGGTCTGACTGAGTGCCTCCAGGAGAGAGGCCCAAGCAAGACGCGCCCCGAGGAGCGTCTTGCCACGTGTCACCACTGGGTCTGATTGAGCGCCTCCAGGAGAGAGGCCACAGCAAGACGCGCCCCGAGGAGCATCTTGCCTTATGTCAGCACTCGGTCTGACTGAGCGCCTCCAGGAGAAAGGCCCAAGCAAGACGCTCCTCGGGGCGCGTCTTGTCACATGTCAACACTGGGTCTGACTGAGCGCCTCCAGGAGAGAAGCCCCAGCAAGACGTGCCCCGAGGAGCGTCTTGCCACATGTAAACAATGGGTCTGACTGAGGGCCTCCAGGAGAGAAGCCCAAGCAAGACGCGCCCCGAGGAGCGTCTTGCCACATATCAGCACTCGGTCTGACTGAGCGCCTCCAGGAGAGAGGCCCAAGCAAGACGCGCCCCGAGGAGCGTCTTGCCACATATCAACAATGGATCTGACTGAGGGCCTCCAAGAGAGAAGCCCAAGCAAGACGCACCCCGAGGAGCGTCTTGTCACATGTCACCACTGGGTCTGACTGAGCACCTCCAGGAGAGAGGCCCAAGCAAGACGCGCCCCGAGGAGCGCCTTGCCACATGTCACCACTGGGTCTGACTGAGCGCCTCCAGGAGAGAGGCCCAAGCAAGACGCGCCCCGAGGAGCGTCTTGTCACATGTCACCACTGGGTCGGACTGAGCGACTCCAGGAGAGAGGCCCAAGCAAGACGCGCCCCGAGGAGCGTCTTGCCACATGTCAGCATTCGGTCTGACTGAACGCCTCCAGGAGAGAAGATCCAGCAGGACGCGCCCCGAGGAGCGTCTTGCCACATGTCAGCACTCGGTCTGACTGAGCGCCTCCAGGAGAGAGGCCCAAGCAAGACGCGCCCCGAGAAACGTCTTGCCACATATCAACAATGGGTCTGACTGACAGCCTCCATGAGAGAAGCCCAAGCAAGACGCGCCCCGAGGAGCGTCTTGTCACATGTCACCACTGGGTCTGACTGAGCGCCTCCAGGAGAGAGGCCCAAGCAAGATGCGCCCCGAGGAGCGTCTTGCCACGTGTAAGCACTGGGTATGACTGAGCGCCTCCAGGAGAGAGGCCCCAGCAAAACGTGCCCCGAGGAGCGTCTTGCCTTATGTCAGCACTCGGTCTGACTGAGCGCCTCCAGGAGAGAGGCCCAAGCAAGACGCGCCACGAGGAGCGTCTTGCCACATGTCACCACTGGGTCTGACTGAGTGCCTCCAGGAGAGAGGCCCAAGCAAGACGCACCCCGAGGAGTGTCTTGCCACATGTCAACAATGAGTCTGACTGAGGGCCTCCAGGAGAGAAGCCCAAGCAAGACGCTTCCCGAGGAGCGTCTTGCCACATGTCGGCACTCGGTCTGACTGAACCCCTCTAGGAGAGAAGCCCCAGCAAGACGCGCCCCGAGGAGCGTCTTGCCACATGTAAGCACTGGGTCTGACTGAGCGCCTCCAGGAGAGAGGCCCCAGCAAGACGCGCCCCGAGGAGCGTCTTGCCACATGTAAACAATGGGTCTGACTGAGGGCCTCCAGGATAGAAGCCCAAGCAAGATGCGCCCAAAGGAGCGTCTTGCCACATGTAAACAATGGGTCTGACTGAGGGCCTCCAGGAGAGAAGCCCAAGCAAGACGCGCCCCGAGGAGCGTCTTGCCACATGTCAGCACTCGGTCTGACTGAGCGCCTCCAGGAGAGAGGCCCAAGCAAGACGCGCCCCGAGGAGCGTCTTGCCACATATCAACAATGGGTCTGACTGAGGGCCTCCATGAGAGAAGCCCAAGCAAGACGCGCCCCGAGGAGCGTCTTGCCACATGTCACCACTGGGTCTGACTGAGTGCCTCCAGGAGAGAGGCCCAAGCAAGACGCACCCCGAGGAGCGTCTTGCCACGTGTCAACACTGGGTCTGACGTAGCGTCTCCAGGAGAGAGGCCCAAGCAAGACGCGCCCCGAGGAGCGTCTTGCCACATGTCACCACTGGGTCTGACTGAGCGCCTCCAGGAGAGAGGCCCAAGCAAGACGCGCCCCGGTCGAGCGTCTTGCCACATGTAAGCACTGGGTCTGACTGAGCGCCTCCAGGAGAGAAGCCCCAGCAAGACGCGCCCCGAGGAGCGTCTTACCACATGTCAGCACTCGGTCTGACTGAACGCCTCCAGGAGAGAAGCCCAAGCAAGACGCGCCCCGAGGAGCGTCTTGCCACATGTCAGCACTCGGTCTGACTGAACGCCTCCAGGAGAGAAGCCCCAGCAAGACGCGCCACGAGGAGCGTCTTGCCACATGTAAGCACTG
The DNA here is from genome assembly GCF_043380555.1 of Nothobranchius furzeri. Classification (NCBI taxonomy): domain Eukaryota; kingdom Metazoa; phylum Chordata; class Actinopteri; order Cyprinodontiformes; family Nothobranchiidae; genus Nothobranchius; species Nothobranchius furzeri. The sequence goes on from NW_027223075.1 coordinate 181,084, forward strand.
GGTCTGACTGAGCGCCTCCAGGAGAGAGGCCCCAGCAAGACGCGCCCCGAGGAGCGTCTTGCCTTATGTCAGCACTCGGTCTGACTGAGCGCCTCCAGGAGAGAGGCCCAAGCAAGACGCGCCCCGAGGAGCATCTTGCCACATGTCAACAATGGGTCTGACTGAGGGCCTCCAGGAGAGAAGCCCAAGCAAGATGCGCCCCGAGGAGCGTCTTGCCACATGTCAGCACTCGGTCTGACTGAGCGCCTCCAGGAGAGAGGCCCAAGCAAGACGCACCCCGAGGAGCGTCTTGACACATGTCAACACTGGGGCTGACAGAGGGCCTCCAGGAGAGAGGCCCAAGCAAGATGCGCCCCGAGGAGCGTCTTGCCACATGTAAACAATGGGTCTGACTGAGGGCCTCCAGGACAGAAGCCCAAGCAAGACGCGCCCCGAGGAGCGTCTTGCCACATGTCAGCACTCGGTCTGACTGAGCGCCTCCAGGAGAGAGGCCCAAGCAAGACGCGCCCCGAGGAGCGTCTTGACACATATCAACAATGGGTCTGACTGAGGGCCTCCATGAGAGAAGCCCAAGCAAGACGCGCCCCGAGGAGCGTCTTGTCACATGTCAACACTGGGTCTGACTGAGCGCCTCCAGGAGAGAAGCCCCAGCAAGACGCGCCCCGAGGAGCGTCTTGCCACATGTCAGCACTGGGTCTGACTGAGCGCCTCCAGGAGAGAGGCCCAAGCAAGACGCGCCCCGAGGAGCGTCTTGCCACATGTCAACAATGAGTCTGACTGAGGGCCTCCAGGAGAGAAGCCCAAGCAAGACGTGCCCCGAGGAGCGTCTTGCCACATGTCAGCACTCGGTTTGACTGAACGCCTCCAGGAGAGAAGCCCCAGCAAGACGCGCCCCAAGGAGCGTCTTGTCACATGTCAGCACTCGGTCTGACTGAGTGCCTCCAGGAGAGAGGCCCAAGCAAGACGCGCCCCGAGGAGCGTCTTGCCACATATCACCAATGGGTGTGACTGAGGGCCTCCATGAGAGAAGCCCCAGCAAGACGCGCCCCGAGGAGCGTCTTGCCACATGTAAGCACTGGGTCTGACTGAGCGCCTCCAGGAGAGAGGCCCCAGCAAGACGCGCCCCGAGGAGCGTCTTGCCTTATGTCAGCACTCAGTCTGACTGAGCGCCTCCAGGAGAGAGGCCCAAGCAAGACGCGCCCCGAGGAGCGTCTTGCCACATGTCAACAATGGGTCTGACTGAGGGCCTCCAGGAGAGAAGCCCAAGCAAGATGCGCCCAAAGGAGCGTCTTGCCACATGTAAACAATGGGTCTGACTGAGGGCCTCCAGGAGAGAAGCCCAAGCAAGACGTGCCCCGAGGAGCGTCTTGCCACATGTCAGCACTCGGTCTGACTGAGCGCCTCCAGGAGAGAGGCCCAAGCAAGACGCGCCCCGAGGAGCGTCTTGCCATATATCAACAATGGGTCTGACTGAGGGCCTCCATGAGAGAAGCCCAAGCAAGACGCGCCCCGAGGAGCGTCTTGCCACATGTCACCACTGGGTCTGACTGAGTGCCTCCAGGAGAGAGGCCCAAGCAAGACGCTTCCCGAGGAGCGTCTTGCCACATGTCGGCACTCGGTCTGACTGAACCCCTCTAGGAGAGAAGCCCCTGCAAGACGCGCCCCGAGGAGCGTCTTGCCACATGTAAGCACTGGGTCTGACTGAGCGCCTCCAGGAGAGAGGCCCCAGCAAGACGCGCCCCGAGGAGCGTCTTGCCTTATGTCAGCACTCGGTCTGACTGAGCGCCTCCAGGAGAGAGGCCCAAGCAAGACGCGCCCCGAGGAGCGTCTTGCCACATGTCAACAATGGGTCTGACTGAGGGCCTCCAGGAGAGAAGCCCAAGCAAGATGCGCCCAAAGGAGCGTCTTGCCACATGTAAACAATGGGTCTGACTGAGGGCCTCCAGGAGAGAAGCCCAAGCAAGACGCGCCCCGAGGAGCGTCTTGCCACATGTCAGCACTTGGTCTGACTGAGCGCCTCCAGGAGAGAGGCCCAAGCAAGACGCGCCCCGAGGAGCGTCTTGCCACATATCAACAATGGGTCTGACTGAGGGCCTCCATGAGAGAAGCCCAAGCAAGACGCGCCGCGAGGAGCGTCTTGCCACGTGTCAACACTGGGTCTGACAGAGCGTCTCCAGGAGAGAGGCCCAAGCAAGACGCCCCCCGAGGAGCGTCTTGCCACATGTCACCACTGGGTCTGACTGAGCGCCTCCAGGAGAGAGGCCCAAGCAAGACGCGCCCCGAGGAGTGTCTTGCCACATGTAAGCACTGGGTCTGACTGAGCGCCTCCAGGAGAGAAGCCCCAGCAAGACGCGCCCCGAGGAGCGTCTTACCACATGTCAGCACTCGGTCTGACTGAACGCCTCCAGGAGAGAAGCCCAAGCAAGACGCGCCCCGAGGAGCGTCTTGCCACATGTCAGCACTCGGTCTGACTGAACGCCTCCAGGAGAGAAGCCCCAGCAAGACGCGCCCCGAGGAGCGTCTTGCCACATGTAAGCACTGGGTCTGACTGAGCGCCTCCAGGAGAGAGGCCCCAGCAAGACGCGCCCCGAGGAGCGTCTTGCCTTATGTCAGCACTCGGTCTGACTGAGCGCCTCCAGGAGAGAGGCCCAAGCAAGACGCGCCCCGAGGAGCGTCTTGCCACATGTCAACAATGGGTCTGACTGAGGGCCTCCAGGAGAGAAGCCCAAGCAAGATGCGCCCAAAGGAGCGTCTTGCCACATGTAAACAATGGGTCTGACTGAGGGCCTCCAGGAGAGAAGCCCAAGCAAGACGCGCCCCGAGGAGCGTCTTGCCACATGTCAGCACTTGGTCTGACTGAGCGCCTCCAGGAGAGAGGCCCAAGCAAGACGCGCCCCGAGGAGCGTCTTGCCACATATCAACAATGGGTCTGACTGAGGGCCTCCATGAGAGAAGCCCAAGCAAGACGCGCCGCGAGGAGCGTCTTGCCACGTGTCAACACTGGGTCTGACAGAGCGTCTCCAGGAGAGAGGCCCAAGCAAGACGCCCCCCGAGGAGCGTCTTGCCACATGTCACCACTGGGTCTGACTGAGCGCCTCCAGGAGAGAGGCCCAAGCAAGACGCGCCCCGAGGAGTGTCTTGCCACATGTAAGCACTGGGTCTGACTGAGCGCCTCCAGGAGAGAAGCCCCAGCAAGACGCGCCCCGAGGAGCGTCTTACCACATGTCAGCACTCGGTCTGACTGAACGCCTCCAGGAGAGAAGCCCAAGCAAGACGCGCCCCGAGGAGCGTCTTGCCACATGTCAGCACTCGGTCTGACTGAACGCCTCCAGGAGAGAAGCCCCAGCAAGACGCGCCCCGAGGAGCGTCTTGCCACATGTAAGCACTGGGTCTGACTGAGCGCCTCCAGGAGAGAGGCCCCAGCAAGACGCGCCCCGAGGAGCGTCTTGCCTTATGTCAGCACTCGGTCTGACTGAGCGCCTCCAGGAGAAAGGCCCAAGCAAGACGCGCCCCGAGGAGCGTCTTGCCACATGTCAACAATGGGTCTGACTGAGGGCCTCCAGGAGAGAAGCCCAAGCAAGACGCGCCCCGAGGAGCGTCTTGCCACATGTCAGCACTCGGTCTGACTGAGCGCCTCCAGGAGAGAGGCCCAAGCAAGACGCACCCCGAGGAGCGTCTTGACACATGTCAACACTGGGGCTGACAGAGGGCCTCCAGGAGAAAGGCCCAAGCAAGATGCGCCCCGAGGAGCGTCTTGCCACATGTAAACAATGGGTCTGACTGAGGGCCTCCAGGAGAGAAGCCCAAGCAAGACGCGCCCCGAGGAGCGTCTTGCCACATGTCAGCACTCGGTCTGACTGAGCGCCTCCAGGAGAGAGGCCCAAGCAAGACGCCCCACGAGGACCGTCTTGCCACATGTAAGCACTGGGTCTGACTGAGAGCCTCCAGGAGAGATGCCCAAGCAAGACGCGCCCCGAGGAGCGTCTTGCCACATGTCACCACTGGGTCTGACTGAGCGCCTCCAGGAGAGAGGCCCAAGCAAGACGCGCCCCGAGGAGCGTCTTGCCACATGTAAACAATGGGTCTGACTGAGGGTCTCCAGGAGAGAAGCCCAAGTAAGACGCGCCCCGAGGAGCGTCTTGCCACGTGTCAGCACTCGGTCTGACTGAGCGCCTCCAGGAGAGAGGCCCAAGCAAGACGCACCCCGAGGAGCGTCTTGACACATGTCAACACTGGGGCTGACAGAGGGCCTCCAGGAGAGAGGCCCAAGCAATACGCTCCCCGAGGATTGTCTTGCCACATGTCACTACTCAGTCTGACTGAGCGCTTCCAGGAGAGAGGCCCAAGCAAGACGCGCCCCGAGGAGCGTATTGCCACGTGTCAACACTGGGTCTGATTGAGGGCCTCCAGGAGAGAGGCCCAAGAAAGATGCGCCCCGAGGAGCGTCTTGCCACATGTCAACAATGGGTCTGACAGAGGGCCTCCAGGAGAGAGGCCCAAGCAATACGCGCCCCGAGGAGCGTGTTGCCACATGTCACCACTGGGTCTGACTGAGCGCCTCCAGGAGAGAGGCCCAAGCAAGACGCGCCCCGAGGAGCGTCTTGCCACATGTCAACACTTGGTCTGACTGAGCGTCTCCAGGAGAGAGGCCCAAGCAAGACGCGCCCCGAGGAGCGTCTTGCCACGTGTCACCACTGGGTCTGATTGAGCGCCTCCAGGAGAGAGGCCACAGCAAGACGCGCCCCGAGGAGCATCTTGCCTTATGTCAGCACTCGGTCTGACTGAGAGCCTCCAGGGGAGAGGCCCAAGCAAGACGCGCCCCGAGGAGCGTCTTGCCACATGTCAACAATGGGTCTGACAGAGGGCCTCCAGGAGAGAGGCCCAAGCAAGACGCTCCTCGGGGCGCGTCTTGTCACATGTCAAAACTGGGTCTGACTGAGCGCCTCCAGGAGAGAAGCCCCAGCAAGACGTGCCCCGAGGAGCGTCTTGCCTTATGTCAGCACTCGGTCTGACTGAGCGCCTCCAGGAGAGAGGCCCAAGCAAGATGCGCCCCGAGGAGCGTCTTGCCACATGTAAACAATGGGTCTGACTGAGGGCCTCCAGGAGAGAAGCCCAAGCAAGACGTGCCCCGAGGAGCGTCTTGCCACATGTCAGCACTGGGTCTGACTGAGCGCCTCCAGGAGAGAGGCCCAAGCAAGACGCGCCCCGAGGAGCGTCTTGTCACATGTCACCACTGGGTCGGACTGAGCACCTCCAGGAGAGAGGCCCAAGCAAGACGCGCCCCGAGGAGCGTCTTGCCACATGTCAGCACTCGGTCTGACTGAACGCCTCCAGGAGAGAAGACCCAGCAAGACGCGCCCCGAGGAGCGTCTTGCCACATGTCAGCACTCGGTCTGACTGAGCGCCTCCAGGAGAGAGGCCCAAGCAAGACGCGCCCCGAGGAGCGTCTTGCCACATATCAACAATGGGTCTGACTGACGGCCTCCATGAGAGAAGCCCAAGCAAGACGCGCCCCGAGGAGCGTCTTGTCACATGTCACCACTGGGTCTGACTGAGCGCCTCCAGGAGAGAGGCCCAAGCAAGATGCGCCCCGAGGAGCGTCTTGCCACATGTAAGCACTGGGTATGACTGAGCGCCTCCAGGAGAGAGGCCCCAGCAAAACGTGCCCCGAGGAGCGTCTTGCCTTATGTCAGCACTCGGTCTGACTGAGCGCCTCCAGGAGAGAGGCCCAAGCAAGAAGCGCCCCGAGGAGCGTTTTGCCACATGTAAACAATGGGTCTGACTGAGGGCCTCCAGGAGAGAAGCCCAAGCAAGACGCGCCCCGAGGAGCGTCTTGCCACATGTCAGCACTCGGTCTGACTGAACGCCTCCAGGAGAGAAGCCCAAGCAAGACGCGCCCCGAGGTGCGTCTTGCCACATGTCAGCACTCGGTCTGACTGAACGCCTCCAGGAGAGAAGCCCCAGCAAGACGCGCCCCGAGGAGCGTCTTGCCACATGTAAGCACTGGGTCTGACTGAGCGCCTCCAGGAGAGAGGCCCCAGCAAGACGCGCCCCGAGGAGTGTCTTGCCTTATGTCAGCACTCGGTCTGACTGAGCGCCTCCAGGAGAGAGGCCCAAGCAAGACGCGCCCCGAGGAGCGTCTTGCCACATGTCAACAATGGGTCTGACTGAGGGCCTCCAGGAGAGAAGCCCAAGCAAGACGCGCCCCGAGGAGCGTCTTGCCACATGTCAGCACTCGGTCTGACTGAGCGCCTCCAGGAGAGAGGCCCAAGCAAGACGCGCCCCGAGGAGCGTCTTGACACATGTCAACACTGGGGCTGACAGAGGGCCTCCAGGAGAGAGGCCCAAGCAAGATGCGCCCCGAGGAGCGTCTTGCCACATGTAAACAATGGGTCTGACTGAGGGCCTCCAGGAGAGAAGCCCAAGCAAGACGCGCCCCGAGGAGCGTCTTGCCACATGTCAGCACTCGGTCTGACTGAGCGCCTCCAGGAGAGAGGCCCAAGCAAGACGCGCCCCGAGGAGCGTCTTGCCACATATCAACAATGGGTCTGACTGAGGGCCTCCATGAGAGAAGCCCAAGCAAGACGCGCCCCGAGGAGCGTCTTGTCACATGTCAACACTGGGTCTGACTGAGCGCCTCCAGGAGAGAAGCCCCAGCAAGACGCGCCCCGAGGAGCGTCTTGCCACATGTCAGCACTCTGTCTGACTGTGAGCCTCCAGGAGAGAGGCCCAAGCAAGACGCGCCCCGAGGAGCGTCTTGCCACATGTCAACAATGAGTCTGACTGAGGGCCTCCAGGAGAGAAGCCCAAGCAAGACGCGCCCCGAGGAGCGTATTGCCACGTGTCAACACTGGGTCTTATTGAGGGCCTCCAGGAGAGAGGCCCAAGAAAGATGCGCCCCGAGGAGCGTCTTGCCACATGTCAACAATGGGTCTGACAGAGGGCCTCCAGGAGAGAGGCCCAAGCAATACGCGCCCCGAGGAGCGTGTTGCCACATGTCACCACTGGGTCTGACTGAGCGCCTCCAGGAGAGAGGCCCAAGCAAGACGCGCCCCGAGGAGCGTCTTGCCACATGTCAACACTTGGTCTGACTGAGCGTCTCCAGGAGAGAGGCCCAAGCAAGACGCGCCCCGAGGAGCGTCTTGCCACGTGTCACCACTGGGTCTGATTGAGCGCCTCCAGGAGAGAGGCCACAGCAAGACGCGCCCCGAGGAGCGTCTTGCCACGTGTCACCACTGGGTCTGATTGAGCGCCTCCAGGAGAGATGCCCAAGCAAGACGCGCCAAGAGGAGCGTCTTGCCACATGTCACCACTGGGTCTGACTGAGCCCCTCCAGGAGAGAGGCCCAAGCAATACGCGCCCCGAGGAGCGTGTTGCCACATGTCACCACTGGGTCTGACTGAGCGCCTCCAGGAGAGAGGCCCAAGCAAGACGCGCCCCGAGGAGCGTCTTGCCACATGTCAACACTTGGTCTGACTGAGCTTCTCCAGGAGAGAGGCCCAAGCAAGACGCGCCCCGAGGAGCGTCTTGCCACGTGTCACCACTGGGTCTGACTGAGTGCCTCCAGGAGAGAGGCCCAAGCAAGACGCGCCCCGAGGAGCGTCTTGCCACGTGTCACCACTGGGTCTGATTGAGCGCCTCCAGGAGAGAAGCCACAGCAAGACGCGCCCCGAGGAGCATCTTGCCTTATGTCAGCACTCGGTCTGACTGAGCGCCTCCAGGAGAAAGGCCCAAGCAAGACGCTCCTCGGGGCGCGTCTTGTCACATGTCAACACTGGGTCGGACTGAGCGACTCCAGGAGAGAGGCCCAAGCAAGACGCGCCCCGAGGAGCGTCTTGCCACATGTCAGCATTCGGTCTGACTGAACGCCTCCAGGAGAGAAGACCCAGCAGGACGCGCCCCGAGGAGCGTCTTGCCACATGTCAGCACTCGGTCTGACTGAGCACCTCCAGGAGAGAGGCCCAAGCAAGACGCGCCCCGAGGAGCGTCTTGCCACATATCAACAATGGGTCTGACTGACGGCCTCCATGAGAGAAGCCCAAGCAAGACGCGCCCCGAGGAGCGTCTTGTCACATGTCACCACTGGGTCTGACTGAGCGCCTCCAGGAGAGAGGCCCAAGCAAGATGCGCCCCGAGGAGCGTCTTGCCACATGTAAGCACTGGGTATGACTGAGCGCCTCCAGGAGAGAGGCCCCAGCAAAACGTGCCCCGAGGAGCGTCTTGCCTTATATCAGCACTCGGTCTGACTGAGCGCCTCCAGGAGAGAGGCCCAAGCAAGACGCGCCACGAGGAGCGTCTTGCCACATGTCACCACTGGGTCTGACTGAGTGCCTCCAGGAGAGAGGCCCAAGCAAGACGCACCCCGAGGAGTGTCTTGCCACATGTCAACAATGAGTCTGACTGAGGGCCTCCAGGAGAGAAGCCCAAGCAAGACGCTTCCCGAGGAGCGTCTTGCCACATGTCGGCACTCGGTCTGACTGAACCCCTCTAGGAGAGAAGCCCCAGCAAGACGCGCCCCGAGGAGCATCTTGCCACATGTAAGCACTGGGTCTGACTGAGCGCCTCCAGGAGAGAGGCCCCAGCAAGACGCGCCCCGAGGAGCGTCTTGCCACATGTCAACAATGGGTCTGACTGAGGGCCTCCAGGAGAGAAGCCCAAGCAAGATGCGCCCAAAGGAGCGTCTTGCCACATGTAAACAATGGGTCTGACTGAGGGCCTCCAGGAGAGAAGCCCAAGCAAGACGCGCCCCGAGGAGCGTCTTGCCACATGTCAGCACTCGGTCTGACTGAGCGCCTCCAGGAGAGAGGCCCAAGCAAGACGCGCCCCGAGGAGCGTCTTGCCACATATCAACAATGGGTCTGACTGAGGGCCTCCATGAGAGAAGCCCAAGCAAGACGCGCCCCGAGGAGCGTCTTGCCACATGTCACCACTGGGTCTGACTGAGCGCCTCCAGGAGAGAGGCCCAAGCAAGACGCACCCCGAGGAGCGTCTTGCCAAGTGTCAACACTGGGTCTGACAGAGCGTCTCCAGGAGAGAGGCCCAAGCAAGACGCGCCCCGAGGAGCGTCTTGCCACATGTCACCACTGGGTCTGACTGAGCGCCTCCAGGAGAGAGGCCCAAGCAAGACGCGCCCCGGTCGAGCGTCTTGCCACATGTAAGCACTGGGTCTGACTGAGAGCCTCCAGGAGAGATGCCCAAGCAAGACGCGCCAAGAGGAGCGTCTTGCCACATGTCACCACTGGGTCTGACTTAGCGCCTCCAGGAGAGAGGCCCAACCAAGACGCGCCCCGAGGAGCGTCTTGCCACATGTCACCACTGGGTCTGACTGAGCGCCTCCAGGAGAGAGGCCCAAGCAAGACGCGCCCCGAGGAGCGTCTTGCCACATGTCAACACTTGGTCTGACTGAGCGTCTCCAGGAGAGAGGCCCAAGCAAGACGCGCCCCGAGGAGCGTCTTGCCACGTGTCACCACTGGGTCTGACTGAGTGCCTCCAGGAGAGAGGCCCAAGCAAGACGCGCCCCGAGGAGCGTCTTGCCACGTGTCACCACTGGGTCTGATTGAGCGCCTCCAGGAGAGATGCCCAAGCAAGACGCGCCAAGAGGAGCGTCTTGCCACATGTCACCACTGGGTCTGACTGAGCCCCTCCAGGAGAGAGGCCCAAGCAATACGCGCCCCGAGGAGCGTGTTGCCACATGTCACCACTGGGTCTGACTGAGCGCCTCCAGGAGAGAGGCCCAAGCAAGACGCGCCCCGAGGAGCGTCTTGCCACATGTCAACACTTGGTCTGACTGAGCATCTCCAGGAGAGAGGCCCAAGCAAGACGCGCCCCGAGGAGCGTCTTGCCACGTGTCACCACTGGGTCTGACTGAGTGCCTCCAGGAGAGAGGCCCAAGCAAGACGCGCCCCGAGGAGCGTCTTGCCACGTGTCACCACTGGGTCTGATTGAGCGCCTCCAGGAGAGAGGCCACAGCAAGACGCGCCCCGAGGAGCATCTTGCCTTATGTCAGCACTCGGTCTGACTGAGCGCCTCCAGGAGAAAGGCCCAAGCAAGACGCTCCTCGGGGCGCGTCTTGTCACATGTCAACACTGGGTCTGACTGAGCGCCTCCAGGAGAGAAGCCCCAGCAAGACGTGCCCCGAGGAGCGTCTTGCCACATGTAAACAATGGGTCTGACTGAGGGCCTCCAGGAGAGAAGCCCAAGCAAGACGCGCCCCGAGGAGCGTCTTGCCACATATCAGCACTCGGTCTGACTGAGCGCCTCCAGGAGAGAGGCCCAAGCAAGACGCGCCCCGAGGAGCGTCTTGCCACATATCAACAATGGATCTGACTGAGGGCCTCCAAGAGAGAAGCCCAAGCAAGACGCACCCCGAGGAGCGTCTTGTCACATGTCACCACTGGGTCTGACTGAGCACCTCCAGGAGAGAGGCCCAAGCAAGACGCGCCCCGAGGAGCGTCTTGCCACATGTCACCACTGTGTCTGACTGAGCGCCTCCAGGAGAGAGGCCCAAGCAAGACGCGACCCGAGGAGCGCCTTGCCACATGTCACCACTGGGTCTGACTGAGCGCCTCCAGGAGAGAGGCCCAAGCAAGACGCGCCCCGAGGAGCGTCTTGTCACATGTCACCACTGGGTCGGACTGAGCGACTCCAGGAGAGAGGCCCAAGCAAGACGCGCCCCGAGGAGCGTCTTGCCACATGTCAGCATTCGGTCTGACTGAACGCCTCCAGGAGAGAAGATCCAGCAGGACGCGCCCCGAGGAGCGTCTTGCCACATGTCAGCACTCGGTCTGACTGAGCGCCTCCAGGAGAGAGGCCCAAGCAAGACGCGCCCCGAGAAACGTCTTGCCACATATCAACAATGGGTCTGACTGACAGCCTCCATGAGAGAAGCCCAAGCAAGACGCGCCCCGAGGAGCGTCTTGTCACACGTCACCACTGGGTCTGACTGAGCGCCTCCAGGAGAGAGGCCCAAGCAAGATGCGCCCCGAGGAGCGTCTTGCCACGTGTAAGCACTGGGTATGACTGAGCGCCTCCAGGAGAGAGGCCCCAGCAAAACGTGCCCCGAGGAGCGTCTTGCCTTATGTCAGCACTCGGTCTGACTGAGCGCCTCCAGGAGAGAGGCCCAAGCAAGACGCGCCACGAGGAGCGTCTTGCCACATGTCACCACTGGGTCTGACTGAGTGCCTCCAGGAGAGAGGCCCAAGCAAGACGCACCCCGAGGAGTGTCTTGCCACATGTCAACAATGAGTCTGACTGAGGGCCTCCAGGAGAGAAGCCCAAGCAAGACGCTTCCCGAGGAGCGTCTTGCCACATGTCGGCACTCGGTCTGACTGAACCCCTCTAGGAGAGAAGCCCCAGCAAGACGCGCCCCGAGGAGCGTCTTGCCACATGTAAGCACTGGGTCTGACTGAGCGCCTCCAGGAGAGAGGCCCCAGCAAGACGCGCCCCGAGGAGCGTCTTGCCACATGTCAACAATGGGTCTGACTGAGGGCCTCCAGGAGAGAAGCCCAAGCAAGATGCGCCCAAAGGAGCGTCTTGCCACATGTAAACAATGGGTCTGACTGAGGGCCTCCAGGAGAGAAGCCCAAGCAAGACGCGCCCCGAGGAGCGTCTTGCCACATGTCAGCACTCGGTCTGACTGAGCGCCTCCAGGAGAGAGGCCCAAGCAAGACGCGCCCCGAGGAGCGTCTTGCCACATATCAACAATGGGTCTGACTGAGGGCCTCCATGAGAGAAGCCCAAGCAAGACGCGCCCCGAGGAGCGTCTTGCCACATGTCACCACTGGGTCTGACTGAGTGCCTCCAGGAGAGAGGCCCAAGCAAGACGCACCCCGAGGAGCGTCTTGCCACGTGTCAACACTGGGTCTGACGTAGCGTCTCCAGGAGAGAGGCCCAAGCAAGACGCGCCCCGAGGAGCGTCTTGCCACATGTCACCACTGGGTCTGACTGAGCGCCTCCAGGAGAGAGCCCCAAGCAAGACGCGCCCCGGTCGAGCGTCTTGCCACATGTAAGCACTGGGTCTGACTGAGCGCCTCCAGGAGAGAAGCCCCAGCAAGACGCGCCCCGAGGAGCGTCTTACCACATGTCAGCACTCGGTCTGACTGAACGCCTCCAGGAGAGAAGCCCAAGCAAGACGCGCCCCGAGGAGCGTCTTGCCACATGTCAGCACTCGGTCTGACTGAACGCCTCCAGGAGAGAAGCCCCAGCAAGACGCGCCCCGAGGAGCGTCTTGCCACATGTAAGCACTGGGTCTGACTGAGCGCCTCCAGGAGAGAGGCCCCAGCAAGACGCGCCCCGAGGAGCGTCTTGCCTTATGTCAGCACTCGGTCTGACTGAGCGCCTCCAGGAGAGAGGCCCAAGCAAGACGCGCCCCGAGGAGCATCTTGCCACATGTCAACAATGGGTCTGACTGAGGGCCTCCAGGAGAGAAGCCCAAGCAAGATGCGCCCCGAGGAGCGTCTTGCCACATGTCAGCACTCGGTCTGACTGAGCGCCTCCAGGAGAGAGGCCCAAGCAAGACGCACCCCGAGGAGCGTCTTGACACATGTCAACACTGGGGCTGACAGAGGGCCTCCAGGAGAGAGGCCCAAGCAAGATGCGCCCCGAGGAGCGTCTTGCCACATGTAAACAATGGGTCTGACTGAGGGCCTCCAGGACAGAAGCCCAAGCAAGACGCGCCCCGAGGAGCGTCTTGCCACATGTCAGCACTCGGTCTGACTGACCGCCTCCAGGAGAGAGGCCCAAGCAAGACGCGCCCCGAGGAGCGTCTTGACACATATCAACAATGGGTCTGACTGAGGGCCTCCATGAGAGAAGCCCAAGCAAGACGCGCCCCGAGGAGCGTCTTGTCACATGTCAACACTGGGTCTGACTGAGCGCCTCCAGGAGAGAAGCCCCAGCAAGACGCGCCCCGAGGAGCGTCTTGCCACATGTCAGCACTGGGTCTGACTGAGCGCCTCCAGGAGAGAGGCCCAAGCAAGACGCGCCCCGAGGAGCGTCTTGCCACATGTCAACAATGAGTCTGACTGAGGGCCTCCAGGAGAGAAGCCCAAGCAAGACGTGCCCCGAGGAGCGTCTTGCCACATGTCAGCACTCGGTTTGACTGAACGCCTCCAGGAGAGAAGCCCCAGCAAGACGCGCCCCAAGGAGCGTCTTGTCACATGTCAGCACTCGGTCTGACTGAGTGCCTCCAGGAGAGAGGCCCAAGCAAGACGCGCCCCGAGGAGCGTCTTGCCACATATCAACAATGGGTGTGACTGAGGGCCTCCATGAGAGAAGCCCCAGCAAGACGCGCCCCGAGGAGCGTCTTGCCACATGTAAGCACTGGGTCTGACTGAGCGCCTCCAGGAGAGAGGCCCCAGCAAGACGCGCCCCGAGGAGCGTCTTGCCTTTTGTCAGCACTCAGTCTGACTGAGCGCCTCCAGGAGAGAGGCCCAAGCAAGACGCGCCCCGAGGAGCGTCTTGCCACATGTCAACAATGGGTCTGACTGAGGGCCTCCAGGAGAGAAGCCCAAGCAAGATGCGCCCAAAGGAGCGTCTTGCCACATGTAAACAATGGGTCTGACTGAGGGCCTCCAGGAGAGAAGCCCAAGCAAGACGTGCCCCGAGGAGCGTCTTGCCACATGTCAGCACTCGGTCTGACTGAGCGCCTCCAGGAGAGAGGCCCAAGCAAGACGCGCCCCGAGGAGCGTCTTGCCATATATCAACAATGGGTCTGACTGAGGGCCTCCATGAGAGAAGCCCAAGCAAGACGCGCCCCGAGGAGCGTCTTGCCACATGTCACCACTGGGTCTGACTGAGTGCCTCCAGGAGAGAGGCCCAAGCAAGACGCTTCCCGAGGAGCGTCTTGCCACATGTCGGCACTCGGTCTGACTGAACCCCTCTAGGAGAGAAGCCCCTGCAAGACGCGCCCCGAGGAGCGTCTTGCCACATGTAAGCACTGGGTCTGACTGAGCGCCTCCAGGAGAGAGGCCCCAGCAAGACGCGCCCCGAGGAGCGTCTTGCCTTATGTCAGCACTCGGTCTGACTGAGCGCCTCCAGGAGAGAGGCCCAAGCAAGACGCGCCCCGAGGAGCGTCTTGCCACATGTCAACAATGGGTCTGACTGAGGGCCTCCAGGAGAGAAGCCCAAGCAAGATGCGCCCAAAGGAGCGTCTTGCCACATGTAAACAATGGGTCTGACTGAGGGCCTCCAGGAGAGAAGCCCAAGCAAGACGCGCCCCGAGGAGCGTCTTGCCACATGTCAGCACTTGGTCTGACTGAGCGCCTCCAGGAGAGAGGCCCAAGCAAGACGCGCCCCGAGGAGCGTCTTGCCACATATCAACAATGGGTCTGACTGAGGGCCTCCATGAGAGAAGCCCAAGCAAGACGCGCCGCGAGGAGCGTCTTGCCACGTGTCAACACTGGGTCTGACAGAGCGTCTCCAGGAGAGAGGCCCAAGCAAGACGCCCCCCGAGGAGCGTCTTGCCACATGTCACCACTGGGTCTGACTGAGCGCCTCCAGGAGAGAGGCCCAAGCAAGACGCGCCCCGAGGAGCGTCTTGCCACATGTAAGCACTGGGTCTGACTGAGCGCCTCCAGGAGAGAAGCCCCAGCAAGACGCGCCCCGAGGAGCGTCTTACCACATGTCAGCACTCGGTCTGACTGAACGCCTCCAGGAGAGAAGCCCAAGCAAGACGCGCCCCGAGGAGCGTCTTGCCACATGTCAGCACTCGGTCTGACTGAACGCCTCCAGGAGAGAAGCCCCAGCAAGACGCGCCCCGAGGAGCGTCTTGCCACATGTAAGCACTGGGTCTGACTGAGCGCCTCCAGGAGAGAGGCCCCAGCAAGACGCGCCCCGAGGAGCGTCTTGCCTTATGTCAGCACTCGGTCTGACTGAGCGCCTCCAGGAGAAAGGCCCAAGCAAGACGCGCCCAGAGGAGCGTCTTGCCACATGTCAACAATGGGTCTGACTGAGGGCCTCCAGGAGAGAAGCCCAAGCAAGACGCGCCCCGAGGAGCGTCTTGCCACATGTCAGCACTCGGTCTGACTGAGCGCCTCCAGGAGAGAGGCCCAAGCAAGACGCACCCCGAGGAGCGTCTTGACACATGTCAACACTGGGGCTGACAGAGGGCCTCCAGGAGAAAGGCCCAAGCAAGATGCGCCCCGAGGAGCGTCTTGCCACATGTAAACAATGGGTCTGACTGAGGGCCTCCAGGAGAGAAGCCCAAGCAAGACGTGCCCCGAGGAGCGTCTTGCCACATGTCAGCACTCGGTCTGACTGAGCGCCTCCAGGAGAGAGGCCCAAGCAAGACGCCCCCCGAGGAGCGTCTTGCCACATGTAAGCACTGGGTCTGACTGAGAGCCTCCAGGAGAGATGCCCAAGCAAGACGCGCCAAGAGGAGCGTCTTGCCACATGTCACCACTGGGTCTGACTGAGCGCCTCCAGGAGAGAGGCCCAAGCAAGACGCGCCCCGAGGAGCGTCTTGCCACATGTAAACAATGGGTCTGACTGAGGGTCTCCAGGAGAGAAGCCCAAGTAAGACGCGCCCCGAGGAGCGTCTTGCCACGTGTCAGCACTCGGTCTGACTGAGCGCCTCCAGGAGAGAGGCCCAAGCAAGACGCACCCCGAGGAGCGTCTTGACACATGTCAACACTGGGGCTGACAGAGGGCCTCCAGGAGAGAGGCCCAAGCAATACGCTCCCCGAGGATTGTCTTGCCACATGTCACTACTCAGTCTGACTGAGCGCTTCCAGGAGAGAGGCCCAAGCAAGACGCGCCCCGAGGAGCGTATTGCCACGTGTCAACACTGGGTCTGATTGAGGGCCTCCAGGAGAGAGGCCCAAGAAAGATGCGCCCCGAGGAGCGTCTTGCCACATGTCAACAATGGGTCTGACAGAGGGCCTCCAGGAGAGAGGCCCAAGCAATACGCGCCCCGAGGAGCGTGTTGCCACATGTCACCACTGGGTCTGACTGAGCGCCTCCAGGAGAGAGGCCCAAGCAAGACGCGCCCCGAGGAGCGTCTTGCCACATGTCAACACTTGGTCTTACTGAGCGTCTCCAGGAGAGAGGCCCAAGCAAGACGCGCCCCGAGGAGCGTCTTGCCACGTGTCACCACTGGGTCTGATTGAGCGCCTCCAGGAGAGAGGCCCAAGCAAGACGCTCCTCGGGGCGCGTCTTGTCACATGTCAAAACTGGGTCTGACTGAGCGCCTCCAGGAGAGAAGCCCCAGCAAGACGTGCCCCGAGGAGCGTCTTGCCTTATGTCAGCACTCGGTCTGACTGAGCGCCTCCAGGAGAGAGGCCCAAGCAAGATGCGCCCCGAGGAGCGTCTTGCCACATGTAAACAATGGGTCTGACTGAGGGCCTCCAGGAGAGAAGCCCAAGCAAGACGTGCCCCGAGGAGCGTCTTGCCACATGTCAGCACTCGGTCTGACTGAGCGCCTCTAGGAGAGAGGCCCAAGCAAGACGCGCCCCGAGGAGCGTCTTGCCACATATCAACAATGGATCTGACTGAGGGCCTCCAGGAGAGAGGCCCAAGCAAGACGCGCCCCGAGGAGCGCCTTGCCACATGTCACCACTGGGTCTGACTGAGCGCCTCCAGGAGAGAGGCCCAAGCAAGACGCGCCCCGAGGAGCGTCTTGTCACATGTCACCACTGGGTCGGACTGAGCACCTCCAGGAGAGAGGCCCAAGCAAGACGCGCCCCGAGGAGCGTCTTGCCACATGTCAGCACTCGGTCTGACTGAACGCCTCCAGGAGAGAAGACCCAGCAAGACGCGCCCCGAGGAGCGTCTTGCCACATGTCAGCACTCGGTCTGACTGAGCGCCTCCAGGAGAGAGGCCCAAGCAAGACGCGCCCCGAGGAGCGTCTTGCCACATATCAACAATGGGTCTGACTGACGGCCTCCATGAGAGAAGCCCAAGCAAGACGCGCCCCGAGGAGCGTCTTGTCACATGTCACCACTGGGTCTGACTGAGCGCCTCCAGGAGAGAGGCCCAAGCAAGATGCGCCCCGAGGAGCGTCTTGCCACATGTAAGCACTGGGTATGACTGAGCGCCTCCAGGAGAGAGGCCCCAGCAAAACGTGCCCCGAGGAGCGTCTTGCCTTATGTCAGCACTCGGTCTGACTGAGCGCCTCCAGGAGAGAGGCCCAAGCAAGAAGCGCCCCGAGGAGCGTCTTGCCACATGTAAACAATGGGTCTGACTGAGGGCCTCCAGGAGAGAAGCCCAAGCAAGACGCGCCCCGAGGAGCGTCTTGCCACATGTCAGCACTCGGTCTGACTGAACGCCTCCAGGAGAGAAGCCCAAGCAAGACGCGCCCCGAGGTGCGTCTTGCCACATGTCAGCACTCGGTCTGACTGAACGCCTCCAGGAGAGAAGCCCCAGCAAGACGCGCCCCGAGGAGCGTCTTGCCACATGTAAGCACTGGGTCTGACTGAGCGCCTCCAGGAGAGAGGCCCCAGCAAGACGCGCCCCGAGGAGTGTCTTGCCTTATGTCAGCACTCGGTCTGACTGAGCGCCTCCAGGAGAGAGGCCCAAGCAAGACGCGCTCCGAGGAGCGTCTTGCCACATGTCAACAATGGGTCTGACTGAGGGCCTCCAGGAGAGAAGCCCAAGCAAGACGCGCCCCGAGGAGCGTCTTGCCACATGTCAGCACTCGGTCTGACTGAGCGCCTCCAGGAGAGAGGCCCAAGCAAGACGCGCCCCGAGGAGCGTCTTGACACATGTCAACACTGGGGCTGACAGAGGGCCTCCAGGAGAGAGGCCCAAGCAAGATGCGCCCCGAGGAGCGTCTTGCCACATGTAAACAATGGGTCTGACTGAGGGCCTCCAGGAGAGAAGCCCAAGCAAGACGCGCCCCGAGGAGCGTCTTGCCACATGTCAGCACTCGGTCTGACTGAGCGCCTCCAGGAGAGAGGCCCAAGCAAGACGCGCCCCGAGGAGCGTCTTGCCACATATCAACAATGGGTCTGACTGAGGGCCTCCATGAGAGAAGCCCAAGCAAGACGCGCCCCGAGGAGCGTCTTGTCACATGTCAACACTGGGTCTGACTGAGCGCCTCCAGGAGAGAAGCCCCAGCAAGACGCGCCCCGAGGAGCGTCTTGCCACATGTCAGCACTCTGTCTGACTGTGAGCCTCCAGGAGAGAGGCCCAAGCAAGACGCGCCCCGAGGAGCGTCTTGCCACATGTCAACAATGAGTCTGACTGAGGGCCTCCAGGAGAGAAGCCCAAGCAAGACGCGCCCCGAGGAGCGTCTTGTCACATGTCACCACTGGGTCTGACTGAGCGCCTCCAGGAGAGAGGCCCAAGCAAGATGCGCCCCGAGGAGCGTCTTGCCACATGTAAGCACTGGGTATGACTGAGCGCCTCCAGGAGAGAGGCCCCAGCAAAACGTGCCCCGAGGAGCGTCTTGCCTTATGTCAGCACTCGGTCTGACTGAGCGCCTCCAGGAGAGAGGCCCAAGCAAGAAGCGCCCCGAGGAGCGTCTTGCCACATGTAAACAATGGGTCTGACTGAGGGCCTCCAGGAGAGAAGCCCAAGCAAGACGCGCCCCGAGGAGCGTCTTGCCACATGTCAGCACTCGGTCTGACTGAACGCCTCCAGGAGAGAAGCCCAAGCAAGACGCGCCCCGAGGTGCGTCTTGCCACATGTCAGCACTCGGTCTGACTGAACGCCTCCAGGAGAGAAGCCCCAGCAAGACGCGCCCCGAGGAGCGTCTTGCCACATGTAAGCACTGGGTCTGACTGAGCGCCTCCAGGAGAGAGGCCCCAGCAAGACGCGCCCCGAGGAGTGTCTTGCCTTATGTCAGCACTCGGTCTGACTGAGCGCCTCCAGGAGAGAGGCCCAAGCAAGACGCGCCCCGAGGAGCGTCTTGCCACATGTCAACAATGGGTCTGACTGAGGGCCTCCAGGAGAGAAGCCCAAGCAAGACGCGCCCCGAGGAGCGTCTTGCCACATGTCAGCACTCGGTCTGACTGAGCGCCTCCAGGAGAGAGGCCCAAGCAAGACGCGCCCCGAGGAGCGTCTTGACACATGTCAACACTGGGGCTGACAGAGGGCCTCCAGGAGAGAGGCCCAAGCAAGATGCGCCCCGAGGAGCGTCTTGCCACATGTAAACAATGGGTCTGACTGAGGGCCTCCAGGAGAGAAGCCCAAGCAAGACGCGCCCCGAGGAGCGTCTTGCCACATGTCAGCACTCGGTCTGACTGAGCGCCTCCAGGAGAGAGGCCCAAGCAAGACGCGCCCCGAGGAGCGTCTTGCCACATATCAACAATGGGTCTGACTGAGGGCCTCCATGAGAGAAGCCCAAGCAAGACGCGCCCCGAGGAGCGTCTTGTCACATGTCAACACTGGGTCTGACTGAGCGCCTCCAGGAGAGAAGCCCCAGCAAGACGCGCCCCGAGGAGCGTCTTGCCACATGTCAGCACTCTGTCTGACTGTGAGCCTCCAGGAGAGAGGCCCAAGCAAGACGCGCCCCGAGGAGCGTCTTGCCACATGTCAACAATGAGTCTGACTGAGGGCCTCCAGGAGAGAAGCCCAAGCAAGACGCGCCCCGAGGAGCGTATTGCCACGTGTCAACACTGGGTCTGATTGAGGGCCTCCAGGAGAGAGGCCCAAGAAAGATGCGCCCCGAGGAGCGTCTTGCCACATGTCAACAATGGGTCTGACAGAGGGCCTCCAGGAGAGAGGCCCAAGCAATACGCGCCCCGAGGAGCGTGTTGCCACATGTCACCACTGGGTCTGACTGAGCGCCTCCAGGAGAGAGGCCCAAGCAAGACGCGCCCCGAGGAGCGTCTTGCCACATGTCAACACTTGGTCTGACTGAGCGTCTCCAGGAGAGAGGCCCAAGCAAGACGCGCCCCGAGGAGCGTCTTGCCACGTGTCACCACTGGGTCTGATTGAGCGCCTCCAGGAGAGAGGCCACAGCAAGACGCGCCCCGAGGAGCATCTTGCCTTATGTCAGCACTCGGTCTGACTGAGAGCCTCCAGGAGATAGGCCCAAGCAAGACGCGCCCCGAGGAGCGTCTTGCCACATGTCAACAATGGGTCTGACAGAGGGCCTCCAGGAGAGAGGCCCAAGCAAGACGCTCCTCGGGGCGCGTCTTGTCACATGTCAAAACTGGGTCTGACTGAGCGCCTCCAGGAGAGAAGCCCCAGCAAGACGTGCCCCGAGGAGCGTCTTGCCTTATGTCAGCACTCGGTCTGACTGAGCGCCTCCAGGAGAGAGGCCCAAGCAAGATGCGCCCCGAGGAGCGTCTTGCCACATGTAAACAATGGGTCTGACTGAGGGCCTCCAGGAGAGAAGCCCAAGCAAGACGTGCCCCGATGAGCGACTTGCCACATGTCAGCACTCGGTCTGACTGAGCGCCTCTAGGAGAGAGGCCCAAGCAAGACGCGCCCCGAGGAGCGTCTTGCCACATATCAACAATGGATCTGACTGAGGGCCTCCAGGAGAGAGGCCCAAGCAAGACGCGCCCCGAGGAGCGCCTTGCCACATGTCACCACTGGGTCTGACTGAGCGCCTCCAGGAGAGAGGCCCAAGCAAGACGCGCCCCGAGGAGCGTCTTGTCACATGTCACCACTGGGTCGGACTGAGCACCTCCAGGAGAGAGGCCCAAGCAAGACGCGCCCCGAGGAGCGTCTTGCCACATGTCAGCACTCGGTCTGACTGAACGCCTCCAGGAGAGAAGACCCAGCAAGACGCGCCCCGAGGAGCGTCTTGCCACATGTCAGCACTCGGTCTGACTGAGCGCCTCCAGGAGAGAGGCCCAAGCAAGACGCGCCCCGAGGAGCGTCTTGCCACATATCAACAATGGGTCTGACTGACGGCCTCCATGAGAGAAGCCCAAGCAAGACGCGCCCCGAGGAGCGTCTTGTCACATGTCACCACTGGGTCTGACTGAGCGCCTCCAGGAGAGAGGCCCAAGCAAGATGCGCCCCGAGGAGCGTCTTGCCACATGTAAGCACTGGGTATGACTGAGCGCCTCCAGGAGAGAGGCCCCAGCAAAACGTGCCCCGAGGAGCGTCTTGCCTTATGTCAGCACTCGGTCTGACTGAGCGCCTCCAGGAGAGAGGCCCAAGCAAGAAGCGCCCCGAGGAGCGTCTTGCCACATGTAAACAATGGGTCTGACTGAGGGCCTCCAGGAGAGAAGCCCAAGCAAGACGCGCCCCGAGGAGCGTCTTGCCACATGTCAGCACTCGGTCTGACTGAACGCCTCCAGGAGAGAAGCCCAAGCAAGACGCGCCCCGAGGAGCGTCTTGCCACATGTAAGCACTGGGTCTGACTGAGCGCCTCCAGGAGAGAGGCCCCAGCAAGACGCGCCCCGAGGAGTGTCTTGCCTTATGTCAGCACTCGGTCTGACTGAGCGCCTCCAGGAGAGAGGCCCAAGCAAGACGCGCCCCGAGGAGCGTCTTGCCACATGTCAACAATGGGTCTGACTGAGGGCCTCCAGGAGAGAAGCCCAAGCAAGACGCGCCCCGAGGAGCGTCTTGCCACATGTCAGCACTCGGTCTGACTGAGCGCCTCCAGGAGAGAGGCCCAAGCAAGACGCGCCCCGAGGAGCGTCTTGACACATGTCAACACTGGGGCTGACAGAGGGCCTCCAGGAGAGAGGCCCAAGCAAGATGCGCCCCGAGGAGCGTCTTGCCACATGTAAACAATGGGTCTGACTGAGGGCCTCCAGGAGAGAAGCCCAAGCAAGACGCGCCCCGAGGAGCGTCTTGCCACATGTCAGCACTCGGTCTGACTGAGCGCCTCCAGGAGAGAGGCCCAAGCAAGACGCGCCCCGAGGAGCGTCTTGCCACATATCAACAATGGGTCTGACTGAGGGCCTCCATGAGAGAAGCCCAAGCAAGACGCGCCCCGAGGAGCGTCTTGTCACATGTCAACACTGGGTCTGACTGAGCGCCTCCAGGAGAGAAGCCCCAGCAAGACGCGCCCCGAGGAGCGTCTTGCCACATGTCAGCACTCTGTCTGACTGTGAGCCTCCAGGAGAGAGGCCCAAGCAAGACGCGCCCCGAGGAGAGTCTTGCCACATGTCAACAATGAGTCTGACTGAGGGCCTCCAGGAGAGAAGCCCAAGCAAGACGCGCCCCGAGGAGCGTATTGCCACGTGTCAACACTGGGTCTGATTGAGGGCCTCCAGGAGAGAGGCCCAAGAAAGATGCGCCCCGAGGAGCGTCTTGCCACATGTCAACAATGGGTCTGACAGAGGGCCTCCAGGAGAGAGGCCCAAGCAATACGCGCCCCGAGGAGCGTGTTGCCACATGTCACCACTGGGTCTGACTGAGCGCCTCCAGGAGAGAGGCCCAAGCAAGACGCGCCCCGAGGAGCGTCTTGCCACATGTCAACACTTGGTCTGACTGAGCGTCTCCAGGAGAGAGGCCCAAGCAAGACGCGCCCCGAGGAGCGTCTTGCCACGTGTCACCACTGGGTCTGATTGAGCGCCTCCAGGAGAGAGGCCACAGCAAGACGCGCCCCGAGGAGCATCTTGCCTTATGTCAGCACTCGGTCTGACTGAGAGCCTCCAGGAGAGAGGCCCAAGCAAGACGCGCCCCGAGGAGCGTCTTGCCACATGTCAACAATGGGTCTGACAGAGGGCCTCCAGGAGAGAGGCCCAAGCAAGACGCTCCTCGGGGCGCGTCTTGTCACATGTCAAAACTGGGTCTGACTGAGCGCCTCCAGGAGAGAAGCCCCAGCAAGACGTGCCCCGAGGAGCGTCTTGCCTTATGTCAGCACTCGGTCTGACTGAGCGCCTCCAGGAGAGAGGCCCAAGCAAGATGCGCCCCGAGGAGCGTCTTGCCACATGTAAACAATGGGTCTGACTGAGGGCCTCCAGGAGAGAAGCCCAAGCAAGACGTGCCCCGAGGAGCGTCTTGCCACATGTCAGCACTCGGTCTGACTGAGCGCCTCTAGGAGAGAGGCCCAAGCAAGACGCGCCCCGAGGAGCGTCTTGCCACATATCAACAATGGATCTGACTGAGGGCCTCCAGGAGAGAGGCCCAAGCAAGACGCGCCCCGAGGAGCGCCTTGCCACATGTCACCACTGGGTCTGACTGAGCGCCTCCAGGAGAGAGGCCCAAGCAAGACGCGCCCCGAGGAGCGTCTTGTCACATGTCACCACTGGGTCGGACTGAGCACCTCCAGGAGAGAGGCCCAAGCAAGACGCGCCCCGAGGAGCGTCTTGCCACATGTCAGCACTCGGTCTGACTGAACGCCTCCAGGAGAGAAGACCCAGCAAGACGCGCCCCGAGGAGCGTCTTGCCACATGTCAGCACTCGGTCTGACTGAGCGCCTCCAGGAGAGAGGCCCAAGCAAGACGCGCCCCGAGGAGCGTCTTGCCACATATCAACAATGGGTCTGACTGACGGCCTCCATGAGAGAAGCCCAAGCAAGACGCGCCCCGAGGAGCGTCTTGTCACATGTCACCACTGGGTCTGACTGAGCGCCTCCAGGAGAGAGGCCCAAGCAAGATGCGCCCCGAGGAGCGTCTTGCCACATGTAAGCACTGGGTATGACTGAGCGCCTCCAGGAGAGAGGCCCCAGCAAAACGTGCCCCGAGGAGCGTCTTGCCTTATGTCAGCACTCGGTCTGACTGAGCGCCTCCAGGAGAGAGGCCCAAGCAAGAAGCGCCCCGAGGAGCGTCTTGCCACATGTAAACAATGGGTCTGACTGAGGGCCTCCAGGAGAGAAGCCCAAGCAAGACGCGCCCCGAGGAGCGTCTTGCCACATGTCAGCACTCGGTCTGACTGAACGCCTCCAGGAGAGAAGCCCAAGCAAGACGCGCCCCAAGGTGCGTCTTGCCACATGTCAGCACTCGGTCTGACTGAACGCCTCCAGGAGAGAAGCCCCAGCAAGACGCGCCCCGAGGAGCGTCTTGCCACATGTAAGCACTGGGTCTGACTGAGCGCCTCCAGGAGAGAGGCCCCAGCAAGACGCGCCCCGAGGAGTGTCTTGCCTTATGTCAGCACTCGGTCTGACTGAGCGCCTCCAGGAGAGAGGCCCAAGCAAGACGCGCCCCGAGGAGCGTCTTGCCACATGTCAACAATGGGTCTGACTGAGGGCCTCCAGGAGAGAAGCCCAAGCAAGACGCGCCCCGAGGAGCGTCTTGCCACATGTCAGCACTCGGTCTGACTGAGCGCCTCCAGGAGAGAGGCCCAAGCAAGACGCGCCCCGAGGAGCGTCTTGACACATGTCAACACTGGGGCTGACAGAGGGCCTCCAGGAGAGAGGCCCAAGCAAGATGCGCCCCGAGGAGCGTCTTGCCACATGTAAACAATGGGTCTGACTGAGGGCCTCCAGGAGAGAAGCCCAAGCAAGACGCGCCCCGAGGAGCGTCTTGCCACATGTCAGCACTCGGTCTGACTGAGCGCCTCCAGGAGAGAGGCCCAAGCAAGACGCGCCCCGAGGAGCGTCTTGCCACATATCAACAATGGGTCTGACTGAGGGCCTCCATGAGAGAAGCCCAAGCAAGACGCGCCCCGAGGAGCGTCTTGTCACATGTCAACACTGGGTCTGACTGAGCGCCTCCAGGAGAGAAGCCCCAGCAAGACGCGCCCCGAGGAGCGTCTTGCCACATGTCAGCACTCAGTCTGACTGTGAGCCTCCAGGAGAGAGGCCCAAGCAAGACGCGCCCCGAGGAGCGTCTTGCCACATGTCAACAATGAGTCTGACTGAGGGCCTCCAGGAGAGAAGCCCAAGCAAGACGCGCCCCGAGGAGCGTCTTGCCACATGTCAGCACTCGGTCTGACTGAGCGCCTCCAGGAGAGAGGCCCAAGCAAGATGCGCCCCGAGGAGCGTCTTGCCACATGTAAACAATGGGTCTGACTGAGGGCCTCCAGGAGAGAAGCCCAAGCAAGACGCGCCCCGAGGAGCGTCTTGCCACATGTCAGCACTCGGTCTGACTGAGCGCCTCCAGGAGAGAGGCCCAAGCAAGATGCG